>NW_027827776.1:0-272 GCF_054177405.1 Leptonychotes weddellii | reverse complement strand
GGAGTGCAGGTGAGGGAGGGGGGAGGGAGGAGGCGAGGGGGCCGGTCTGGGAAGATGGTGATGGCGGAAGCTTAGCCACGATGATGCCAGAGGGGCCGGACTCGAGACTGGATGGCGAGGGGACCCAGAGTGGATGGTTTCACACCAAAGCCAGCAGCAGATGTGCAGGTGGCCCTTGGGAAGCAGCTGGGACGCGATGGGGACAGTGGGACTACCTCCTTCGGTGACGGCCAGGCTGGGGCTTCTGGGGTTTACTGAACCTCCCCTCCGCT
>NW_027827775.1:0-272 GCF_054177405.1 Leptonychotes weddellii | reverse complement strand
TGAAGGTCATGGGCTACCGTGAGGACCCTCGCCCGCTGCTGGCCCCCCAGCTGGGACAGCTGCAGCTGGGAGCCAGTGATGGAGGAGAAGGTGGCCCCCATGATGCTCAGGGCTGGATGGAGGCTGCAGTGGTCATCCACAGGGCCTCAGATGAGGACGAGGGAGAAAGCAACCTGACTCCGAGCAGGCCTGGGTGAGTCCTCTTTTATTCTGGGTCATTACTTCCTCCCAGTAGGAAAGCCTCTATAGTGAGGGGTGCCCCTGGGCGCATG
>NW_027827774.1:0-272 GCF_054177405.1 Leptonychotes weddellii | reverse complement strand
TAGGCACATCCCCCATGCGCTTCTTTCAAATAATTCCAGAAATGAGACGCTTCTCTTGTATAGATTGCTATCCTTCTCCTCAAAGGATGATTCTGGTGGATTTATGAGCTTAATCTCCACTGATTTCACCAGATGGTCTAGTTTCACAGGGGACATTACAGCAGGGGGTCATATTTTGGCCCCAGCGTGTTCATATCCTCTGTGTGTGTGTGTGTGTGTGTGTGTTCAGTGATCCGGCTGCACTTTGTGTTGGCCTGGACTTCAGTGCTTTC
>NW_027827773.1:0-272 GCF_054177405.1 Leptonychotes weddellii | reverse complement strand
TTCTATAACTCAGTATGGTGTGAGAATGAGGGCTGGATTTGCCCCTTACTCCAGAATTCCAACAAATACTTGTCTTAAATATGCGGACTATTTGCTTTGATTTCATCATTGTTCCTTTTTTTTTTTGTAATTATGTTATGTTAATCACCATACATTACATCATTAGTTTTTGATGTAGTGTTCCATGATTCATTGTTTGTGTATAACTCCCAATGCTCCATGCAATACATGCCCTCCTTAATACCCATCACTGGGTTAACCCATCCCTCCAC
>NW_027827772.1:0-272 GCF_054177405.1 Leptonychotes weddellii | reverse complement strand
TGACTTGCCGTGTCTCAGGTGAAATGGGGCCTCACTAAGGAAGTGATGTGATCAGGGTTGCATTTTTAAAGACTTTATTTATTTATTTGAGAGAGAGAGAGAGTGAACAGAGGGGTAGGGAGGAGCAGAGGGAGAGGGAGAAGCAGACCCCCACCCCACCCCACCCCCCACTGAGCAGGGAGCCCAACCTGAGCTGAAGGCAGATGCTTAACCGACTGAGCCACACAGGTGCCCCAGGGTTGCATTTTTAAAGGATTAAGACCTTTGAAAGG
>NW_027827771.1:0-272 GCF_054177405.1 Leptonychotes weddellii | reverse complement strand
TAAGTGATGTAATTCATTGTTGTAGTACAATTAAGTAGCATCCCCTGATATTTTTGTATCTAAAATACACTATTTAGGTTGTATATGACAACTAATTAGTTAATAAACTCGCTAAATAGACAGTGTTAAATAAATTAAACGTTAATTTAAGGTTGATTATCCTATTGCATGTCACGACACTAATTGACGCTTATAATTATTAAGCCCTTTTTAATTTTGATCATATCCATTACGATAGGCTAACTTAATAATTTAGTATAAACTTTTTATGT
>NW_027827770.1:0-272 GCF_054177405.1 Leptonychotes weddellii | reverse complement strand
TATAAAAAAATGACCATCTTTTCATAAAAGATGTCATATATCATGGTATTATATATATGTGTCAAAAAGTTTGTGCTGTAGAAAATGAACACTTGAATCGTTTTAATTCTGACAATTTGTTCATGCTTACCATTAGGAGAAAAAATTGTTTTAGAAACAAAGATATAGTTGCTTTCTTTTTTCTTTCTTTTTTTTTTTTTTAAAGATTTTATTTATTTATTTGAGACAGAGAGAATGAGAGACAGAGAGCATGAGAGGGAGGAGGGTCAGAG
>NW_027827769.1:0-272 GCF_054177405.1 Leptonychotes weddellii | reverse complement strand
GGCTATTTGAGTTCTTTTGTGGTTCCAAATAAATTTCGGGATTGTTTGTTCTAGTTCTATGAAAAATGTGGTCGGTATTTTGATAGGGATTGCATTATATTTGTAGATTGCTTTGGGTAGTATGGACATTTTAACAATATTTGTCCTTCTAATCCATGAACTTGGAATGTCTTTCCATTTCTTTGCATCCTTTTCAATTTCTTTCATCAGTGTTTTATAGTTTTCAGAGGACAGGTCTTTCACCTCCTTGGTTAAATATATTCTTAGGTATT
>NW_027827768.1:0-272 GCF_054177405.1 Leptonychotes weddellii | reverse complement strand
TGATTTTGATGCTTTTTATTTCTTTTTGTTTTCCAACTGCTGTGCCTAGGCTCATCTGCTTCTTTGGATAAAAAAAAAAAAAAAAAAAGGTAAATAATCCTGCCTCGTATTCACACACCTCATACTTCTCCATGAAAACATCAAGTCATTGAAAAAAATATTCCCATCCACCTCTCCTAAAGATTCATTTCCAACCAAAGAGGCCAAAGAGCTGTTCTCTCATTCAAAAGGAACTGAGAGCTTGACCTGTGGTTGCATTGGGAATGCATGTG
>NW_027827767.1:0-2451 GCF_054177405.1 Leptonychotes weddellii | reverse complement strand
AGGTTTACCCAGGAGAAGCCAGGCCTCGAGCCCGCTCTTCCTGGTCTCAGCCAGTGTTCCTTCCCCCACCCACCCTGCCTCCCCAGCTGGACAGTCAGCGCCGCCGCCCTGGACCCGCCGTCTCGGTGTAGGATGCAGCCCCTCAGGGGGTTGGCGCCTGCCAGTGTGATGACCTGAGGATGGGCGGAAGCCTCAGGAACATCTTTTCCTAGGGTTTTGAGCAGACATTTGTCCTCCAGACCCCGAAATGCCTGTTCATGTTCTCGGCCCATTTTTCCATCGGATCCTTCTGTCTTTTTCATACAGAGTCACGGGAGTTCTTCCTGTGTTTCTGATACCAACCCGTCATCACATTTCACACCCGGCGAAGACCTGCTCCCCGTCCCTGGGTCCCTGGCCTGTGGTTTTTGCTTTGGTAACGGCTGCCTTTTGTCACGCAGAAGTTCGTGACTCCATCCGCCTTTTATTCTTTTAACTCCCAGTTTCGCAGTGAAGTCTGATGACTGCCTCTGGAATCCCACTCATGACTTTGAAGGGGACACTTCTCGGGACTCAGGCGGGTGTGATGTTGGCTCGTGCGACCCGGAGGTCCCTTCCCTGCCTGGCTCGTCAGCCCTTTGCAGCATGAAGAGATGCTGAACTGTATCTTTTAAACTGTTAATGAGCTGAATTCCAGGAGTCGATTTGCTAAACTCTGCTTGGTCGTGAGCTGTTACTGTCTCTGCACTGCTGGATTTGAATAGTTAATCTTTTATTCTGGAGGTTTCCCCTTGAGTCCCTTAGAGGTCTGACTCGGAACCAGCTTGGTGGCCACAGGGGTAGGGTAAGTTTCAGTCCTGAGCCTGTGGGAGGCAGAGGCCCGAGACTTTGATTTCTCAGGCTTATTTCTCTCCATCCGGAGTCCAGACAGACAAGCTTCCTTGCTGCCCCGCCCCCCGGAGCTCAGGGGTGGATTCTTCCTGTCTCCTCTTTCACTAAGCCCCAGATCTAAGTGTCTTCGGGTATGGAAGGCCCCAGCCCCACCCCACCCCGTTCTGACTCAGATGTAAACCTTGGTCCCAGATTCCCGAGACCCGTGTCCCCCCACCCCACCGCACCTGCCATGGGTGACCCAGCATCAACAGAACTGTCCTCTTCCTTAGGTGACCTGAGCTCCTGGAGTTTGAGGGGGCCCCAGTGCCTGGACAGGTCCTGCAGGTCCCCACTCTTGTTCCCTGCCCTGGAGGGGAGGCAGAGAAGGGGTTGGGGGCTTCATGCCCTGCTCTCTTCTGCCAGCCCGCCAGCCAGCCAGCCGATCCAAGTACAGGGCAGGAGCGCCGGTACTTTCACAATGACCTAGTGTGGGGAGGTCATGTGCACCTAGACGATGAAGAGATGCCCAGTGTGTGATGTCCCATTGTGGGTTCACACCGTTACTGAGCATGAACAAGGGCTCCTGATCCTTGGCCACAGCCAATCCCTTGGGCCCAAAGTTCTTTACACAGCATATATATGTATAATATTTGTATATATATACACATATTCACAAAATAAGGGGTGTGTGTGTGTGTGTGTGTCCCTAAGGATCTTTTCAGCTCTGACGTCCAAGCTCTGCATGGGCATGATGAGTCTGATGCTGAGATCACACACACACACACACACATACACACACACACACACACACACACACCCATCATGGTAGTCTCTTAAGCCTTCCCTATAGGATATTCCAGGCTGATACTTGACTCAAAAGCCAGGAGGTGGATCGCCCCTCCATCAGGCCTCAGGGTCCAGTGGCACAGGAGGGTCTAGAGGAGATGAGCAGCACCAATGGCCAGCTCTGGGAGGCAGGCTTGAGGCAGTATGTGAAGGGGGCAGACAGGCTTTCAGCATCAGCTCCCAATGGCAATTCCCCAGAGGGAAATGACCCGGGAAGGTTCCAGAACATAGAATCCTTCCTAAGGAAAGTGAAGCACTCACCACTGCCCAATATTTGGAGCGGTAGTTAGTAGATGACCTCACCGATGGACATTCAACTAGCACTGTCCTGGGCATTCGAGATTCCGGGAGGGATAGGTAGGGAGACTGAGGTACAGAGAACAACTTAGTAAGATGTCACACAGCTAGTAAGATGGCTACAACCCAAAATGTGCCTGATAAACTCAGACTCGAATCCAGATAGAGCCCCTTCGGGACACGATCATCCCTAGAAAGCCAGGTCAGAAACTGGGAATTTGCTCTGGGAGTTCGCTTTGTGGCCATCACACTGAGCGCCCAGGAGTCCCGGCCCTGAAATGGGGTCTAGTCCTACCACTCACACCCCCCCAAACGCCCCCCCCCATGGGATTCACCTAAGTGGGCTTCATTTTTCCAAGTTGAAGCCTTCTGAAGGTTTCCGGGGCCTGGAGAGGTCCCTGCCCACCTAGAGCCGCCTGTTGCCTTGGACTCAGACGAGACCCTTGTGTCAAGAAG
>NW_027827766.1:0-272 GCF_054177405.1 Leptonychotes weddellii | reverse complement strand
CCAGCTTGCTAATGCACGATATTTTAAAGGGAAAAAAAGTCACTTTAAAATGACCCAGCAATCAGGTGCCTGGGTGGCTCATTGTTAATCATCTGCCTCGGCTCAGGTCATGATCCAGGGTCCTGGGATCGAGTCCTGTGTCGGGCTCTCTGCTTAGCGGGGAGTCTGCTTCTCCCTCTTCCTCTGTCCCTCACCCCTGCTCATGCTCTCTCTCTCAAATAAATAACTAAAAAATCTTAAAAAAAAAAAAAAAGACCCAGCAAATCGTGAAT
>NW_027827765.1:0-272 GCF_054177405.1 Leptonychotes weddellii | reverse complement strand
GGTGCCCTCCTCATCATTTCTTATCGGGAGTATTATGATATCTACTTGACTTACTGCAGGTGATGTTAACCCCTATCATTTGGTTAAGGTACCGTCTGCCAGGTTGCTCCACTGATTTATCCCTTTTCATTCTGTTCTTTGGAAGTGAGTCATTAAGTCCAATCTCTACTCATGGAGAGGGGAATTAAGCTCTACCTCCTATTTTTTTTTAAAGATTTTATTTATTTATTTGACAGATAGAGACATAGAGAGAGAGGGAACACGAGCAGGGG
>NW_027827764.1:0-272 GCF_054177405.1 Leptonychotes weddellii | reverse complement strand
GGGGGGGGGGGGGGGGGGGGGGGGGGGGTGACTGGGTGATGAACACTGGGGAGGGCATGTGCTATGGTGAGCGCTGTAAATTGTGTAAGACTGATGAATCACAGACCTGTACCCTTGAAACAAATAATACATTATATGTTAATAAAAATAAATAAATAAAAACTTTATAGATTTTAAGGCCTTTTAAAAAAATATTGATACATTTGTTTCATTTCAGAGCAAAATCAATCAGTTTTATCAGAAGTTGAACCTTACCCAGTATCTTCAGGCTT
>NW_027827763.1:0-272 GCF_054177405.1 Leptonychotes weddellii | reverse complement strand
TATTGAGCATCTTTTCATGTGTCTGTTGGCCATCTGTATGTCTTCTTTTTAAAAATGTCTATTTAGAGGGGCACCTGGGTGGCTCAGTTGGTTAAGCGACTGCCTTCGGCTCAGGTCATGATCCTGGAGTCCCGGGATCGAGTCCCGCATCGGGCTCCCTGCTCAGCGGGGAGTCTGCTTCTCCCTCTGATCCTCTTCCCTCTCATGCTCTCTGTCTCTCATTCTCTTTCTCAAATAAATAAATAAAATCTTTAAAAAAAAAAATGTCTATT
>NW_027827762.1:0-272 GCF_054177405.1 Leptonychotes weddellii | reverse complement strand
GTCGGATACACTGGAGTGATACTTAGTCTAATCTGTAGCCTATAGGAGGAGGCGCTTGTGCGTTGGTGGGCGAAGGGCCTGTGAAAATCCACTCCAGCATACGAGCGGTGAGAACACGGGCAAACCCTGTCCAAATAAATGGTTTCGGGACCGTGCAAATTAACCCAAGCCCGGCAACAACCGGAAGAGCGTTCCGTCAGGAAAGACGGCTCCATCCCAGTAGGGACAGTGAGCTTTGGGCCGTTGTGACCAGCACTGTTCCCACCGCCCTC
>NW_027827761.1:0-272 GCF_054177405.1 Leptonychotes weddellii | reverse complement strand
GATTTTCTCTATATAAGATCATGTCATCTGTGACTAGTGACTAGAGATAGTTTTACTTCTTTCTTTCCAATATGGAAGATTTTTAATTTCTTTTTCTTTCTTATTTGCCCTGACTAGAACCTCTAGTACAATATTAAATAAGAATGGTGAGAACAGACATCCTTGTCTTTTTCTTTTTCTTTCTTTCTTTCTTTCTTTCCTTCTTTCTTTCTTTCTTTCTTTCTTTCTTTCTTTCTTTCTTTCTTTCTTTCCTTTCTTTCTTTCTTTCTTTC
>NW_027827760.1:0-272 GCF_054177405.1 Leptonychotes weddellii | reverse complement strand
TTTTAAGATCTACTCTCTCAGCAACGTTCAAATATACATTACAGTATTGTTAACTAGAGTCCCCATTCTGTACGCTATATCCCCAGGACTTGTTATCTTAGTTGATTCTTATTTGTCTCTCACTGATCTGAAATATTAACATTTGGGGATATTACTTGGAATCGATAAATTTAGAAATGGAAAAAAATGTAGAGATGCCATTTCTTTCTTTTTTTTTTTTTTTAAGATTTTATTTATTTATTTGAGAGCGAGAATGAGAGAGAGAGAGAGAG
>NW_027827759.1:0-272 GCF_054177405.1 Leptonychotes weddellii | reverse complement strand
ATCTGGCCCTACTCCACTTCTGTCTGGGATTGTGTTATGCCATTAGCTCGGAATAGTATTTTGTTATTATTATTATTTTTTTTATAAAGATTTTATTTACTTATTCATGAGACACAGAGAGAGAGAGAGAGACAGAGGCAGAGGGAGAAGCTGGCTCCCCGCGGAGCAGGGAGCCCGATGCGGGACTCGATCCCAGGACACTGGGATCACGACCTGAGCCGAAGGCAGACGCTTAACCGACTGAGCCACCCAGGCGTCCCGTATTTTGTTAT
>NW_027827758.1:0-272 GCF_054177405.1 Leptonychotes weddellii | reverse complement strand
ATCACCACACAAATGACTCTGCTCTAGTGTTTTTATAATTAAGTAGAAGGATAATGGGAAAGAAAAGTTACTCTTCTTTGGTTTGCATAAACTGAAAAGTTGAACTTGATCAATTTTCTCCCATTGACCAACATCAAGAACTTCAGTTGTGATAACATTCATAAGATCCATCTCTGCCAATGGTACAGTAGTAATACAAGCATAATATTTCTTTAATCTTGTTTACACTTGCAAGGTAAAAGAAATAAAAATTGTCAGAAAAACTCAGCAGT
>NW_027827757.1:0-272 GCF_054177405.1 Leptonychotes weddellii | reverse complement strand
TCACTTCTACTCACCTCCCATGGGGAGAACTGGTAACAGCTACTTATGGGGGATGTGAGAAAGTTGTCTATGACTGAGCAGCAACTACAGCTACAACCATTCCCAGCTACAACTGTATAATCTGGAATAAAGGACAGATTTCAGTGAACAATTAGCTATCTGCTACGACTCACAGTTTCTTCTTTATTTAGTCATTCTTGTTTATTTATAAGTGGTATGCAAATGTGTATATATAAAACACATGACATTAATATGCAGAATATAAAGCATAT
>NW_027827756.1:0-2452 GCF_054177405.1 Leptonychotes weddellii | reverse complement strand
ATGGACGGATCATCTAAGCAGAAAATCAACAAGGAAACAAGAGCTTTGAATGATACATTAGACCAGATGGACCTCATAGATATTTACAGAATATTCCACCCTTAAACAACAGAATACTCATTCTTCTTGAGCGCACATGGAACTTTCTCCAGAATAGACCATATACTGGGTCAGAAATCAGGTCTCAACCAATACCAAAAGATTGAGATTATTCCCTGCATATTCTCAGACCACAATGCTCTAAAACTGGAACTCAATCACAAGAAAAAAATTGGCAGAAATTGAAACACTTGGAAGCTAAAGACCACCCTGCTCAAGAATGTTTGGGTCAACCAGGAAATCAAAGAAGAACTTAAACAATTCATGGAAATCAATGAGAACAAAAACACATCATTCCAAAACCTATGGCATACTACAAAGGCGGTCCTAAGGGGGAAATACATAGCCATCCAAGCCTCACTCAAAAAAGTAGAAAAATCCCGAATTCACCAACGAACTCTACACCTTAAAGAACTAGAGAAAAAGCAACAAACGATGCCTAAGCCACACATTAGAAGAGAAATAGTTAAAATTAGAGCAGACATCAACGAATTAGAAACCAGAAGCACAGTAGGTCAGATCAATGAAACTAGAAGTTGGTTCTTTGAAGGAATTAATAAGATCGATAAACCACTGGCCAAGACCTATCCAAAAGAAAAGAGAAAGGACCCAAATTAATAAACTTATGAATGAAAGGGGAGAGATCAGGACTAACACCAAGGAAATAGAAACAATTATTAGAAATTATTATCAACAACTACAGGACAATAAACTGAGCAAGCTGGATGAAATGGAGGCCTTCCTGGAAACCTATAAGCTCCCAAGACTGAAACAGGAAGAAATTGACAACCTGAACAGGCCAATAACCAGTAACGAGATTGAAACAGTGATCAAAAACCTCCCAAAAAACAAGAGTCCAGGGCCTGATGGATTCCCTGGGGAATTCTACCAAACAGTCAAAGAAGAAGTAATACCTATTCTACTGAAGCCGTTTCAAAAAATAGACACAGGAGGAAAACTTCCAAACTCATTCTCTGAGGCCAGCATTACCTTAATCCCCAAACCAGGCAAAGACCCATCAAAAAGGAGAATTTCAGACCGATATCCCTGATGAATATGGATTCCAAAATCCTCAACAAAATCCTAGCTAATAGGTTCCAACAATACATTAAAAGGATCATCCACCACAACCAAGTGGGATTTATCCCCGGGATGCAAGGGTGGTTCAACATTCGCAAATCAATCCATGTGATAGAACACATTAATAAGAGGAGGGAGAAGAACCATATGGTCCTCTCAATTGATGCAGAAAAAGCATTTGACAAAAATACAACATCCTTTCCTGATTAAAACTCTTCAGAGTATAGGGATAGAGGGAACATTCCTCAAGTTCATAAAATCCATCTATGAAATACCCACAGCGAATATCATCCCCAATGCGGAAAAGCTGAGAGCCTTTCCCTAAGATCAGGAACACATCAAGGATGCCCACTCTCACCACTGTTGTTCAACATAGTACTAGAAGTCCTAGCAACAGCAATCAGACAACAAAAGATATGAAAGGTATTCAAATTGGCAAAGAAGAAGTCAAACTCTCTCTTTTCGCAGACAACATGATATTTTATGTGGAAAACCCAAAAGACTCCACCCCCAAATTACTAGAACTCATACAGCAATTCAGTAATGTGGCAGGATACAAAATCAATGCACAGAAATCAGTTGCTTTCTTATACACTAACAACGCAACTGTACAAAGAAAAATGAGAGAACCGATTCCATTTACAATAGCACCGAAAACCATAAGATACCTTGGAATAAACCGATCCAAAGAGGTAAAGGATCTATACTCTAGGAACTACAAAACACTCATGAAAGAAATTGAAGAAGACACAAAAAGATGGAAAAATATTCCATGCTCATGGATCAGAAGAAGAAACATTGTGAAAATGTCTATGCTACCCAGAACAATCTGTACCTTCAATGCCATCCTGATCAAAATTCCAATGACATTTTTCAAAGTGCTGGAACAAACGATCCTAAAATTTGTACGGACTCAGAAAAGACCCCGAATCACCAAGGAAATGTTGAAAAGGAAAAACAAAGCTGTGGGCATCACGTTGCCCAATTTCAAGCTATATTACAAAGCTGTGATCACCAAGACAGCATGGTACTGGCACAAAAACAGACATATAGACCAATGGAACAGAATAGAGAACCCAGATATGGACCCTCAATTCTATGGTCAAATAGTCTTTGACAAAGCAGGAGAAAACATGCAATGGAAAAAAGACAGTCTCTTCAATAAATGGTGCTGGGAAAATTGGACAGCCACATGCAGAAGAATGAAACGCGACCATTCTCTAACACCATTCACAAAGATAACCTCAAAGTGGATGAAAGACCTCAATGTGAG
>NW_027827755.1:0-272 GCF_054177405.1 Leptonychotes weddellii | reverse complement strand
ATGCACGAACAATGAATCATGGAACACTTCATCTAGAACTAATGATGTAATGTATGGGGATTAACATAAGAATAAAAAAAAAAAGAAAAAAAAATTCTATGTAATCTAGCAATTACCATAGGTAATTTAGCTGATGCTAAAGGTATAAGCTGCTGCTTGAGTTCAATACTATTAATACATTTTCTATGCTTCCTCCTTGTTTCATTAAATACCATAGGAGAAAGAAAAGGGGAACATGGCAGGTATAGTTTGGGCTTTCTGGACATATAATT
>NW_027827754.1:0-272 GCF_054177405.1 Leptonychotes weddellii | reverse complement strand
GCTGTCCAGTTTTCTCAATGCTATTTATTGAAGAGACTAGCCTTTCCCAACTACATATTCCTGGCTCCTTTGTTGTAAATTAATTGACCATACATGTGTGGGTTTATTTCTAGTCTCTCTATTCTGTTCCACTGATCTATGTGTCTTTTTTTTTTTTAAGATTTAGATTTTATTTATTTGAGAGAGAGAGAGAGAGAGAGATAACAAGAGACAGAGCATGAGCAGGAGAGAGAGGGACTAGCAGGCTCCCCACTGAGCAGGGATTGTGACCT
>NW_027827753.1:0-272 GCF_054177405.1 Leptonychotes weddellii | reverse complement strand
TGGATAACCATCCTACATCTGAGAGGTCAACTTGTTCTATCACTTAGACAATTTTAATAGCCTCCCATTGATCTTCTTGCTTCTACTTTACTTTTATGGATAGATATCCACACACATAGCTGCTCCCCTTTATATGAAACATCTCAGGAGAATTTACTAGATTGTATTTACTACTCTCTCTTTTTTTCTTTCTTTCTTTCTTTCTTTATTTATTTTTATTCTTATGTTAATCCCCATACATTACATCATTAGTTCTAGATGAAGTGTTCCAT
>NW_027827752.1:0-272 GCF_054177405.1 Leptonychotes weddellii | reverse complement strand
TTGGTGGCTCCCATCGAGGACAGCCGGTGGCATCACAGGGACACGGGCACAGATGGAGATGCCCCTCTCCGGCGGCTGGGACAGCCTTTGATTCTGCCCCCTGCGCTGTGAGGACAGCTGTAAACTATCAGCATCTGGCTGGCTGGCTCCAGGCGCCCCCCGCCGCCCCCCGCCCCCCCCCAGGGAGACCACTGTGCCCGGTGTCCTGGCCTGGAGCCTGGCTTTCCTCCTGAGGGCTCACACGGCTCAGAGAGGCCATGCTTGCCAGCACT
>NW_027827751.1:0-272 GCF_054177405.1 Leptonychotes weddellii | reverse complement strand
CACCGGAGCGATCTCAGGAATTGAGGACAAGAGACCAAATATTAATACAAAAGATGCTCCCATTGCTCTTATCTCTCAGGAAATTTTAAGGGTTTTTGGGAGCTGGGAGCCAGGAACTGTGAATGAAGACCAAATATATATTTCTTTTAAATCACAATGTTGCACTGGTGGAGAGTCCTTTCTTTTTCTTTTTTTTTTTTTAATTTAATTTTATTATGTTACGTTAGTCACCATACAATACATCATTAGTTTTTGATGTAGTGATCCACAAT
>NW_027827750.1:0-272 GCF_054177405.1 Leptonychotes weddellii | reverse complement strand
CCCCCCCCCGGACCCCCAACCCCCGCCATCTGAGCTATACAGGATTTCCATTGAATCAGCAAGGATTGGAGACCATGGCCCAGGGCTCGGCTCCATGAAAGAGTCAGCTGCGTGAAAGCAGGTCCACCTCCGAGCGTGAGGGCTCCCAGCCTGCGGGCTACAGAGACCACCAGCGGCCCCCCAGTATCCATTCCCCTCCTCTTCTTTAGCCACTGAGCTCTGGTTTTAACTGAAGAAACCATGCATTCAGCTAAAGACTGCATCCCCAGACT
>NW_027827749.1:0-272 GCF_054177405.1 Leptonychotes weddellii | reverse complement strand
TTATGATATAAATGAAATCATACAAATTTTATTTTTTCTGAATGGGTGATGTAATCCTCTGAAATTAAGAGAGAAAAAAAAAAGCAGACACAAAATTTCAGTTTCTTAATGTCAGCACAACCATATCCTGCTATAGTGTCACTGACAACAGCCTGCAATCCCTGATCACACAAAAGGGATTGTACAAGCCAGCTGTTACCGCCTTAAGGAATGCTAACTTACTCACTTTCATTCTCTATCTCTAGCCACATCACTTTCACTAAGTTTCTCAT
>NW_027827748.1:0-272 GCF_054177405.1 Leptonychotes weddellii | reverse complement strand
CCCATGAATCCAACCACTCATAGTAGAAACTTTTAAGCACTTCCCTACTTTTTTTTTTTTTTTTTTAAAGAGCGAGCACATATGAGCGGGGGTAGGGGAGGGGCAGAGGTAGAGCAAAACTTTTAAGCACTTCACTACTTTTTTTTTTTTTTAAAGAGAGAGCACATATGAGCGGGGGTAGGGGAGGGGCAGAGGTAGACCAAAAATCTTAAGCAGACCCCCCAGTGAGTGTGCAGCCTGATGGGGGCTCAATCTCAGGACCCCAAGATCAT
>NW_027827747.1:0-272 GCF_054177405.1 Leptonychotes weddellii | reverse complement strand
CCTAGACCTCCACCTGAGAGTAGCCATCTTTGTATGTAGTTATCCTTTGACTGACCTAGTTGGTGGGCAACAAAGGGGTGATTAGGAATCACTACCATACAGTCTTTGTGCTGCTGCCTAAGAAGGAATCATGGCAGCACCTTATCTAAGAGTCAGACAGAGGTCTAAGGTGCCGGACATTTCCCAACATGACTCCCTTGTTACTATCATCAATGCACACCGTGTTCAGTCCCCTCAGGGCCATACACAGCCAGAGCCTGAGTTTGGACCTT
>NW_027827746.1:0-2452 GCF_054177405.1 Leptonychotes weddellii | reverse complement strand
GGGCTTTTGTTCCCTGTGAGCTTTCCGTACAGCTTTGGAGGCGGAGAGTGAAAATGGCGGCCTCCCAATCTCCGCCCTGCAGGAGCCGAGAACTCGGGGCCCCGCTCCTCAGTGAGCCCCCAGAGAAAAGCCGTCAGTCCCTCCCGTCTCCCCGGTCTCCGGCCGCACTCCGTGCTCACCCGGCCTGTGACCGCGCATTTCTATCTCTGGCACCCGACCCCAGGTGGAGTCTCCAAACCCAGCAGATCCCTGCGGTGCACTCCCGCGCGGCTCCTCCCGGGGGACATCTTCACAATATTTGTTCTTCCAATCCATGAGCATGGAACGTTTTTCCATTTCTTTGTGTCTTCCTCAATTTCTTTCATGAGTATTTTATAGTTTTCTGAGTACAGATTCTTTGCCTCTTTGGTTAGATTTATTCCTAGGTATCTTATGGTTTTGGGTGCTGTTGTAAATAGGATTGACTCCTTAATTTCACATTCTTCTGTCTTGTTGTTGGTGTATAGGATGCCACTGATTTCTGTGCATTGATTTTCTATCCTGCCACTTTACTGAATTCCTGTATGAGTTCTAGCAGTTTTGGGGTGGAGTCTTTTGGGTTTTGCACATAAAGTATCATATCATCTGCAAAGAGTGAGAGTTTGACTTCTTTGCCGATTCAGATGCCTTTTATTGCTTTTTGTTGTCTGATTGCTGTGGCTAGGACTTTTAATACTATTTTGAATAGCAGTTTTTCATAGATGGCTTTTATGATATTGATGTATGTACCCACTATCCCTATACTCTGAAGAGTTTTGATCAAGGAAGGATGCTGTCCTTTGTCAAATGCTTTTTCTGCATCTATTGAGAGGATCATATGATTCTTGTTCTTTCTTTGATTAATGTATTGTATCACATTGATTGATTTGCGGATGTTGAGCCCAGGGATAAATCCCACTTGGTCGTGGTGAATAATCCTTTTAAGGTACTGTTGGATCCTATTGGCTAGTATTTTGGTGAGAATTTTTGCATCCGTGTTTATCAAGGATATTGGTCTGTAATTCTCCTTTTTGATGGGGTCTTTGTCTGGTTTTGGCATCAAGGTAATGATGGTGTCATAAAACGAGTTTGGAAGTTTTCCTTCCATTTCTATTTTTTGGAACAGTTTCAGAAGAATAGGTATTAATTCTTCTTGAAATGTTTGGTAGAATTCCCCTGGGAAGCCATCTGGCCCTGGGCTTTTGTTTGTTGGGAGATTTTTGATGACTGCTTCAATTTCCTTAGTGGTTATAGGTCTGTTCAGGTTTTCTATTTCTTCCTGGTCTTGATAGTTTATACATCTGTAGGAAAGCATCCATTTCTTCCAGATTATCTAATTTGCTGGCATATAGCTGCTCATAATATGTTCTTATAATTGTTTGTATTTCTTTGATGTTCGTTGTGATCTCCCCTCTTTCATGATTTTGTTGATTTGGGTCATTACTCTTTTCTTTCTGGTAAGTCTGTCCAGGGGTTTATCAATCTTATTAATTCTTTCAAAGAACCAGCTCCTACTTTTGTTGATCTGTTCTACTGTTCTTTTGGTTTCTATTTCATTGATTTCTGCTCTGATCTTTATTATTTCTCTTCTCCTACTCGGTTTAGTCTTTATTTGCTATTCTTTCTCCAGCTCCTTTAGGTGTAGGGTTAGGTTGTGTATTTGAGACCTTTCTTGTTTCTTAGAAAGGCGTCTATTGCTCTGTACTTTCCTCTTAGGACTGCCTTTACTGCATCCCAAAGATTTTGAACAGTTGTGTTTTCATTTTCCTTTGTTTCCATGAATTTTTTAAATTCTTCTTTAATTTCCTGGTGGACCCATTCATTCTTTAGTAGGATGCTCTTTAGCCTCCATGTATTTGAGTTCTTTCCAACTTTCCTCTTGTGATTGAGTTCTACTTTCAAAGCATTTTGGTCTGAAAAGATGCAGGGAACGATCCCAATCTTTTCGTACTGGTTAAGACCAGATTTATGACCTAGGATGTGATCTATTCTGGAGAATGTTCCATGGGCACTAGAGAAGAATGTCTATTCTGATGCTTTGGGATGGAATGTTCTGAATATATCTGTGAAGTCCATTTGGTCCAGTGTGTCATTTGAAGTCTTTATTTCCTTGTTGATCTTTTGCTTAGACTATCTGTCCATTTCAGTGAGGGGGGATGTTAAAGTGCCCCACTATTATTGTATTGTTGTCGATGTGTTTCTTTGCTTTTGTTATTAATTGGCTTATATAATTGTCTGCTCCCGTGTTAGTGGCATAGATAGTTACAATTGTTAGATCTTCTTGTTGGATAGACCCTTTAAGTAGGATATAGTGTCCTTCCTCATCTCTTATTATAGTCTGGTTTAAAATCTAATTTGTCTGACATAAGGATTGCCACCCCAGCTTTCTTTTGGTGTCCATTAGCATCGTAAATGGTTTTCTACCCTTTCACTT
>NW_027827745.1:0-272 GCF_054177405.1 Leptonychotes weddellii | reverse complement strand
CACCTCGGTTCACACTGTTCATGTCTGTTCTCAGACTGTATCAGTAGTAGAGCAGTTAATTATCCATCCACACGCTAGGTTCAAGTTATGTGACTCCAAAAAAATTCACCTCCACTCCACCATAGTAGCTAATGCTCATAGACACACTCTGGGTCTTGTCATCACTAACAACTATTTTATATTTGAAAAGTGAAAAACTAACCTTCTGTTTATAGTCATATCACTTCCTTATTCCAAATTGACTCCGAGTCCTGTGATCGTCACTCTTCTAT
>NW_027827744.1:0-272 GCF_054177405.1 Leptonychotes weddellii | reverse complement strand
TCACAGAGGAAGTGGTGGTATGAAGAGGGCCCTGAAGGATGAAATAGTTCACAGATAGGCAGAGGAGGGAGAGAAGAGCATCCCAGATAGAAGGGCCACATGCACAGAGAGAAACATGGGTAATCCCAGAAAGGCAGAGGCAGAAAATGCAGTTAGAATGGAAGGTTACAGCCACATCAGGGATTTTTTTGTTGTTGTTAACAAATGTGTTTATTTTTTTTAATTATTATTTTTTTATTCTTATGTTAATCCCCATACATTACATCATTAGT
>NW_027827743.1:0-272 GCF_054177405.1 Leptonychotes weddellii | reverse complement strand
TTCCTTATGATCCATTTGTTCTACAAACGGGGTTCCTCAGTCATTGGATGCTCTTACTGACGTGGGTATGGCAGAGAAAAAGACAAAATACCTGGCAGTTTCTATGCAGCTCACATTATGATTCACCTGGCAAAGCCAGAGTTACTTAGATAAAGGGAAGATGTGAGGAAGACTTTGGACTTGGGAAATCTGGGTTCTCGTCCCAGCTGTGCAGCTGGCTTGTTGGGGCCTGAGTGACAAGTCCTCTGACCACCCCCCTCCCCCCCAAGACC
>NW_027827742.1:0-272 GCF_054177405.1 Leptonychotes weddellii | reverse complement strand
TGTGTTCCTGCTCTCGCTGTCTCTGTCTCTGTCAAATAAATAAATAAAATCTTTAAAAAAAAAAAAAAAAAAAAAAGAAATGGATTATGGATGATTCTGAACCACTGAGCCTGGGTGCTGAGGACAGAGAAGGCATCCATAGGAGAGTTTGAAGTAACTGGGAGAGAAGGAGAGAAAGAAATGTAGTTTTATCCACAGTGATCAATCAGGTGAAGATGCTATAGAGCCCACATGGGGAGGCCGAAGGCAGGGTTGGAGATAAGTACTTGGCA
>NW_027827741.1:0-272 GCF_054177405.1 Leptonychotes weddellii | reverse complement strand
TGGTGTGTGTGTGTGTGTATGTATGTATATATGTATGTACACACACATACATATATATACTGTGGAATACTACAGAACAAAAAATAAGTTCATACACACTGATCCTAAAATACAAGTCGGGGCGCCTGGGTGGCTCAGTCGTTAAGCGTCTGCCTTCGGCTCAGGTCATGATCCCGGGGTCCTGAGATCGAGCCCCATATCGGGCTCCCTGCTCAGCGGGAAGCCTGTTTCTCCCCCTCCCACTCCCCTGCTTGTGTTCCCTCTCTTGCTAT
>NW_027827740.1:0-272 GCF_054177405.1 Leptonychotes weddellii | reverse complement strand
GGCTGCAGAGACAGAGCTGAGGAGTGGGCTGTCAGCTCAGGGTTGCCATAAACCATGATCAGCGACACAGTTGGGCCACTCATCCTCCAGCAGGGACCCAATAAGCGGCAGATCCGGGGAGACTCCCCTTTCTTTTGGTGTCCATTAGCATGGTAAATGGTTTTCCACCCCCTCACTTTCAATCTGGGGGTGTCTTTGGTTCTAAAATGAGTGTCTTGCAGACAGCATATCGATGGGTCTTGTTTTTTATCTAATCTGATACCCTGTGTCTT
>NW_027827739.1:0-272 GCF_054177405.1 Leptonychotes weddellii | reverse complement strand
CTGGACACACAGTGGGTTGCATTATAGGAGAGACACTCTGAACATTTATAATGGGCAGTAAGCTTGAATGCTCTTTGCCCTGAAAGAAGGCACTATCTCACTCTTCCAAGGCTGTAAGGAAAATTGCCCTTTGCTCCAGAGAGAGATGCACACTCTCTGTATAAGGCAGTCAGGGCCTTCCTTCCTTCCTTCCTTCCTTTCTTCCTCCCTCCCTCCCTCCCTCCTTCCCTCCCTCCTTCCCTCCCTCCTTCCTTCCTTCCTCCCTCCTTCTT
>NW_027827738.1:0-272 GCF_054177405.1 Leptonychotes weddellii | reverse complement strand
CAGTGAAGACCCAGATGGCCAAGAGGTGCATGAAAAGGCACTTGGCAACACCAATCATGCAAATAAAAACCACACTAAGCGTATAGAAGTGTTGAATCACTCTACTGTACATCTGAAACTAATAGAACGCTGTACGTTAGCGAACTGGAATTCAAATAAAAACTTTGAAAAACACAGAAATGGCCTCACACCTGTTGGAATGGCTATCATCAAACGGACAAGAGGTAAGTGTCGGTGAGGAAACAGGGCCCTCGTGCACCATCTGTGGGGAT
>NW_027827737.1:0-272 GCF_054177405.1 Leptonychotes weddellii | reverse complement strand
TAGAAGTACTTCATCTGTATAAAGAATTTCTAAAATTTTACCCAAGTAAAAGTTTAACATTGCAAATAAATTCTTCACCATTACAATGATGCTGTAGCCCTTGTAGCCTTAAAAAGGGGCTCCTAAAATAGGGAAGCTTCTTGGACAGCATTATGGTAAACAAAGTAAATAAATACCAGCATTTGACTGAACTGAAAGATGACCTATGGTCATATTTATAAAAGTCAAAAGTGAATTACATATCTTCCTGTTTCCATAGCCATTATATAGCT
>NW_027827736.1:0-272 GCF_054177405.1 Leptonychotes weddellii | reverse complement strand
TTTATATATTATATATAATTTTATAAATACATGTAAATTCTTTTTCTTTTTTTTTAAGATTTTATTTATTTGAGAGAGAGAGAGAGAGAGCATGAGCAGGGGTGAGAGAGGCAGAGGGAGAGGGAGAAGCAGACTCCCTGCTGAGTAGGGAGCCCGACACGGGGCTTAATCCCAGGATCCTGAGATCATGACCTGAGCCGAAGGCGGACGCTTAACCAACTGAGCCACCCAGGCACCCCTGTAAATTCTTATATATATAACTTAACATCATG
>NW_027827735.1:0-2452 GCF_054177405.1 Leptonychotes weddellii | reverse complement strand
GAGGGTTCTAGAGGGGAGGGGGTGGGGGGATGGGTTAGCCTGGTGATGGGTATTAAAGAGGGCAAGTTCTGCATGGAGCACTGGGTGTTATGCACAAACAATGAATCATGGAACACTACATCAAAAACTAATAATGTATGGTATGGTGATTAACATAACAATAAAAAATTTTTAAAAAGGTCTCTTATGGTTTGTCTGCCTCTCTGGTTTTGTCTTGTTTCATTTTTTCCCCTCTCTTCTTCTATGATCCTCTGCCTTGTTTCTTAAATTCTGCATATCTGTGAGATCATATGATAATTGTCCAAAGACCAGACTCTTAATCACTGGGCTATCTCTATAGCATACTCTTCCACTTAATTATTTTCACTCAGGCTCCTCCTCTGTATTCTTACCTTCTGCTCACTTTGTTAATGTTGATCTTCTTCAGGATTCTTGGCCCTTTGCACTTGTTTATTCTCTCCTGAGGCAAAAGAATGGCTTCGACCATTACCTCTAAGCTACAAAATCTATATCTTCAGTTCTCCTTAAACTCTAGTATATCCTAATGCTTCCAAGTCTTATCCACTTGGATATCTAAAGAAATCTCAAACCCCTCATGTTCCTAAAATTTCCCATTATCCCCTGTCCTCTCACATGGGTTCCTCTTTCTATATTTTCAACATCAAATGCTTCTTTCATTTACTTTATTCAAGTCTGAACCTGGGAGTGATCCCACATGCCTGCTTTTCCTTGGCCTCTTCTCTCACCTCTTCTAATCAATTGCCAAGTTCTGCCTATTTTAACCTCCAAAGTATCTTTGTAATCTGTTCTTGTCTCTACATCTCCAGTGCTACTACCTCAGGTCAGGTGACTATTATTTCTCACTCATGCCTGCAGTCTTGTTCTCCTCAAGTCCACCTTCCACATCACAGAGTGATTTCTCTAAATCACAGATCCTCTGATATGTAAGCCTTTCAAAGACTCCCTGTTGCCACAGCATGGCAACAAGGCCTTTCTTCCTCAGTTGCATTTTGAATGCTTCCACCAAATATTGAACTCACAAATGCACTTAAAGATATCAATTTTAATAACTACGTGACACTTCCATCATTTGAAGACATTTGACTGGTTCTATGTGTACGTCCCTTGACATATCTCATGCCCTGTCTCATGCCTAAGTGCTTTTTGTATACCCTGTTTCTTTGTTTGAGAGGTTCCTTCTCCCTCCACATCATCCCCTCTACCCCTTTTCATCCTGAAAAACCACACTCACCAGCCCATTCTCTCTGAAACCTTCTCTAACTCTTACAGAGTTAATTAAATGCTCTCATCTCTATTTTTTTAGAACATTGTTCATGCCTATAATATTGTATGTATTGCCCTATATTATAACTGTCATATGTTCTTTACTCTCAAAGTTCTTTTTTTTTTTAAGATTTTATTTATTTATCTGACAGAGAGAGACACAGTGAGAGAGGAAACACAAGCAGGGGGAGTGGGAGAGGGAGAAGCAGGCTTTCCGTGGAGCAGGGAGCCCGATGCGGGGCTGGATCCCAGGACCCTGGGATCATGACCTGAGCCTACGGCAGATGCTTAACGACTGACCCACCCAGGCGCCCCTCACTCTAAGTTCTTTGAGGTCAGCAATCATGTTAGATTTATCTCGAATACTCTCACAACACCCGTCATATAGACAGTGCTAAAAAAAATTTGTTGATGTCACTTGAATTAGGCTTTTTTCTATAAACCTCCTTGCTTTTAATAAACCATTTTCTAAATCATCAGTTTACACTTTTAAAAGAACATACTTATTATAACCATTTTCTAAATCATCAGTTTACATTTTTAAAAGAACATACTTATTATAACATTTTTTGGATGACAAAAGTAACATATGTTTATTTTATTTTATTTTAAACTGCATGGAACTTATAGAGAAGTCCTTAGAAGAAAATAAAAATTCCTTATAAATCTACCATCTGGATATGTTACCACTTTGATGTATATTCTTCCAGTTTTTTCTGTGCATTTGTATGTGTGGTGTATATAGAAACATATGTATATTCTGGTTATATGTATATATATAATATATAGTTGGATATATATAAAACAATATTATACATACTTTTGTAACTTGTTTTTTTTAACTTAATGTATATGAATATTTTGTCATGTCATTGAATATTATTTTACAAAATTAATTTTAATAACTGCACATATATATGAACTGTAAAGTATCTGTATTGTTGAGTGTCAAGAGAATTTTGAATTTTTACTTATAGATAAATAATGCCATGGTAAATATACTTATATTATATAAATATATATAATAAATAAAGTAAATATATTTATAAGAGTATATAAACCCTGTGCACACCTTTGATTCAACATAACAAGTTTAAAAAATATAATTCATTCACTCATTTATTTTCTCAGCACATTTATTGAATAGCTACTATGCAGCAGGTTTTTG
>NW_027827734.1:0-272 GCF_054177405.1 Leptonychotes weddellii | reverse complement strand
TAGTCAGAAGAGAAAGATAATTTGGTCTTTCCTTAGCATGGCTGATTAAATTTTGGTTTTTATTATTGAGAGCTTATTATTCAGCTTCACAACTCATTCTTCAACATGTCAGGCAGTTTTTTAAGGGTTGTTGTCAAATTTGGAAAACCTCCATCGGATTTCACGTGTGAGCTCAGGGCTTCGAGTGTTTCTATGTGGTGAACTGATGGCACCCATTAGCCAAGGCTGTGGGGGAGGTCGGCGTAAGGGAGTGGGGCTGGAAGCTTCAGCCC
>NW_027827733.1:0-272 GCF_054177405.1 Leptonychotes weddellii | reverse complement strand
TGATCCCAGCAGTGGGCTGAGGGCAGGCAGCTGGTCTGACTGCAGGCCCCTGCTCTGACTGCAGGCCCCACCCACGAACAGAAGCTTCTCCGAGGACGACACAGGGACAGGGCCTGCAGTTTGGTGCTACTGCATCTCCGGCAAACGCCTGGTCTGACTCAACTCCAGCCCAAGGCAGCCCCGGAGCAGCCCACTAACATCATGGGCACCAGACTCTGCCCACAACAGGCAGGGAGCCATCGCAGACAACAGGACTGAAGGCAAACACATCC
>NW_027827732.1:0-272 GCF_054177405.1 Leptonychotes weddellii | reverse complement strand
GTGTGCCGTGGAGAAGACATTCCCCTGCAGATTTCAGATCTGTGTATTGGGCTTTTTACCTGAAATATCTTACAGGTACAGGTGAACTCTATAGATGCCTCAAATTCAATGTTGCCAGAACTGTGTTGATCTCCAACATTCCAAAGCCAGACCTCCTCCAGTATTCGCCACCTCATCTGCCAAACCCAGAATGTGAGGTTAGTTTCTGTGTTCAACTGAATAGGTTCCAGTGTGTAGAGAGGGGCAGCAGTGGAGTCTGTCCCAGCCCTCCT
>NW_027827731.1:0-272 GCF_054177405.1 Leptonychotes weddellii | reverse complement strand
GGAAGTTATGAGCAAAAGAAAAAGAAGGGTTGTGTCAGGTTGGTTCATCTTCTTTTGAAAGAAGGGATGACAAGGGTCATATCATGCTGATAACCTCACTGGTGCAGATCAGGAAAGTACAGATTGACTGTTTAAAGGTCACATTTCTGGGGGAGGTTGAAACTGCATTGGTTTGCTGTGTTGGGGACAATTGAGTCCAACTGGGCCTGTTTTTTCTTTTCCAAGAATAGGAAAAGCAAATCCCTGTGACGAGTTCAGATTCTTATAGTATG
>NW_027827730.1:0-272 GCF_054177405.1 Leptonychotes weddellii | reverse complement strand
GAGAAACAATAGCATATTTGTATTATTAAAGTGATAATTTAGAAAAGAGGAAAAAGCTGTTGGGAGTGGCATCCTTTTTTTTTTTTTTTTAAAGATTTTATTTATTTATTTGAGACAGAGAGAATGAGAGACAGAGAGCATGAGAGGGAGGAGGGTCAGAGGGAGAAGCAGACTCCCTGCCGAGCAGGGAGCCCGATGCGGGACTCGATCCTGGGACTCCAGGATCATGACCTGAGCCGAAGGCAGTCGCTTAACCAACTGAGCCACCCAGG
>NW_027827729.1:0-272 GCF_054177405.1 Leptonychotes weddellii | reverse complement strand
GTGCATAACACCCAGTGCTCCATGCAGAACATGCCCTCTTTAATACCCATCACCAGGCTAACCCATCCCCCCACCCCCTCCCCTCTAGAACCCTGTTTGTTTCTCAGAGTCCATAGTGTCTCATGATTCATCTCCCCCTCTGATCCCCCCCTTCATTTTTCCCTTCCTGCTATCTTCTTCTTCTTCTTTTTTTTTTTTTAACATATAATGTATTATTTGTTTCAGAAATACAGGTCTGTGATTCAACAGTCTTACACAATTCACAAAAGCAT
>NW_027827728.1:0-272 GCF_054177405.1 Leptonychotes weddellii | reverse complement strand
GGATCGAGTCCCGCATCGGGCTCCCTGCTCGGCAGGGAGTCTGCATCTCCCTCTGACCCTCCTCCCTCTCATGCTCTCTGTCTCTCATTCTCTCTGTCTCAAAATAAATAAATAAAAATCTTTAAAAAAATAAAAAAAATAAAAAGGTTATCCGCATTAGGGAAACTGAAAGGCTGGGCTGGGCTGGAGAGGTGCCTGCCTGCGGTCAGTCCCAGCCTTCAGGGCCACACATCCAGAGAAGGCGGGAAGCAGTGTTAGGTTTTGTCGTGCAT
>NW_027827727.1:0-272 GCF_054177405.1 Leptonychotes weddellii | reverse complement strand
CCACACAAATGACTCTGCTCTAGTGTTTTTATAATTAAGTAGAAGGATAATGGGAAAGAAAAGTTACTCTTGTTTCTTTGGTTTGCATAAACTGAAAAGTTGAACTTGATCAATTTTCTCCCATTGACCAACATCAAGAACTTCAGTTGTGATAACATTCATAAGATCCATCTCTGCCAATGGTACAGTAGTAATACAAGCATAATATTTCTTTAATCTTGTTTACACTTGCAAGGTAAAAGAAATAAAAATTGTCAGAAAAACTCAGCAGT
>NW_027827726.1:0-272 GCF_054177405.1 Leptonychotes weddellii | reverse complement strand
GGAAAAAACAAGGAATACATGGCCCACCAGCATAATTTTCATGGGTAGTAGATATTTGGGTTAGGAAATCTATCTGTAAAATTTTGAAAATAGTTTTATATTTGGTCTCATAAATATTTTGTTAATTATTCTTTATCTTATCACTCATATAGATTTCTGTAGGTCAAGAAGTTATATGTATGTATGTGTATATATATATATTCAAAGTTCTATTGACAGTGTTTTTGATGGCGAATTAGCAGGAAATATAATTTTTTAATGGAAGTAACATT
>NW_027827725.1:0-272 GCF_054177405.1 Leptonychotes weddellii | reverse complement strand
AGAGAGGGCACAAGCAGGGGGAGTGGCAAGCAGAGGGAGAGGGAGAAACAGGCTCCCAGCTGAGCAAGGAGCGGGACGTGGGGCTTGATGCCAGGACTCTGGGATAATGACCTGAGCCGAAGGCAGATGCTTAACCAACTGGGCCACCCAGGTGCCCCAGGAAAAACATAGTTTAATACATACATTTTCAAACAATGCTGTAACTAACATACGCATTCGATTTTCAGCTTCAAAATTTAGCAGTTCAAAATTTGTATTTTGAACAACTCATT
>NW_027827724.1:0-2452 GCF_054177405.1 Leptonychotes weddellii | reverse complement strand
TTTTTTTTTTTTTAATTTATTTATTTGACAGAGAGAGAGCAAGAGAGGGAACACAAGCAGGGGGAGAGGGAAAGGGAGAAGCAGGCCTCCCACCGAGCAGGGAGCCCGATGCGGGGCTCGATCCCAGGACCCTGGGACCATGACCTGAGCCGAAGGCAGACGCTTAACGACAGCCACCCAGGCGCCCCTCAGAATACTTTGAAAGCATAAAATCAAATACATAGGATTATAAAGGAAACCAATTATATCAAAATACAATTGCCAAAGTATTTTTTTTTAAGATTTTATTTATTTATTTATTTATTTGAGAGTGTGAGAGAGAGCATGAGAGGGGAATGGGTCAGAGGGAGAAGCAGACTCCCCACCGAGCAGAGAGCCCGATGCAGGACTTGATCCTGGGACTCGGGGATCATGACCTGAGCCGAAGGCAGTCGCTTAACCAACTGAGCCACCCAGGCGCCCCAATTGCCAAAGTATTAATGCAACTTTGTGAGAGTAATAGATGTGCTTCTTTGTTATTTATTTTATTTAAAGATTTATTTATTTATTTGAGAGAGAGAGAGTGTGTGCACGCATGCATGTGCCCACAAGCAGGGGGAGGGGCAGAGGGAGAGAATCCCCAAACAGGCTCCCTACTAAGTGCAGAACCTGATGCGGGGTCCCATCTCAGGACCCAGAGTCATCACCTGAGCCGAAACCAAGAGTTGGACGCTTAACCAACTGAGCCACCCAGGCATCCCAATTATTTATTAAATAACAGGATGTAACATTGGAGGCTGTGGAACAGCTCTGTATCTTTTTTAAATTATTATCATTATTATTATTATTATTATTGAAGTATAGTTGACATACAATATAGTAGTTCTAGGTGTACCACATAGCTATTTGACATTTATATACATTATGAAATGCTCACCATGGTAAGTGTAGTTACCATCCATCACCATACAAAGTTATTACAGTTATTACTGATCATTTTCCCTGTGCTGTACTTTACATCCTTACATCCCTGTGAATAATTTATTTTATAACTAGAAGTTCTTCTTGATCCCCTTCACCTGTTTTGCTCATTTCACCCATCTCCCTTCTGACAGCCACGATTTTGTTCTCTGTATTTATGAGTCTGTTTCAAACAGCTCTGTATCTTGAACGTGGTGGTGGTGACACAAAACTACATAGGTGGTCAAATTGCTTAGAACTATACACACACGTGTGTGCTTACACAGAAACACACAGTGAAATCTGAATAAGCTTTGAATTGTACCACTGTCGATTTCCTGATTTTGATGGTATATTACAGTTATGCAAGATATTAACCACCAGGGAAGACTGGTGAGGGGTATATGGGACCTTCCTATGTATTTTTTTTGGTAACTTCCTGTGAATCTCTACTCCAAAATAAAAAGTAAACCAAAAAACGGCCAACAGTACATTGGAGAAAGCAATAGAGAAATACATTCATGTGCTTCTCTTTGCATATTTCTTTCATGGCATTTGTTGACATAAAATAGTTTTCAGAAAAACATTTAATAAAGTCTTTCTCAGTATCTTGTTGTATACAATGGAGCAGTAGGTTAGAACACCCAAAAGGTATGAATTTGTGTTAGACCAGACAGAGGTTCCCAGTGGTATGTTGCGGGGCTCCGTTAGCTTTTTGTTTTTCTTTTCATCAGTGGCTTTCGTTGAAGGTGTAATAAGTAAATATATCAAGTTTCTGGTTGACTGTAAACTTGGAGGCATAGTGAATACAAGACACCACAGAATCAGAACCAAAAGAGATAATGATAGGCTGCAAAGAGTTGGACTAAATCTAATAAAATGAATGCTGTAAGGGATATACTAGAGTGCTGCATTTGGGTCCATGTTGGAACAAGACCTAAGGGATAAATCTAAGATGCACCCACTGTACACCATGACTGCCTGGCTTGCAGCACCTTTACCCTCACCTCAGGGTCATGTAATATCAGGCCACAGGAACAGAAGTGTATCCTTTAGAATGAGAATAATGGTAATCCCACTCTATGCTAAAGAGAATACATTTTAGGAACCATATTTGATTTTGGATCCCAGAGATAGACAAAAGCACATTTATAAGAAAGTACCTGGAAGTTTGAGGCACTGAAAACCATAAATCATTATCATAAGGAAGATTTTTTTTTTATTATAGTAAAAAACACATAACATAAAACTTCTCTTTTTTAAAAAAATTTTTGGTGGGCAGCAAAGCAAAGTTTATGGAGTGATAGTACAAAGCTCCCAAAGAGGGAGGGGACCCGAGAGAGTTGCCCTAAAATTTTTCATCTTAACCATTTTCTTTTTTTTTAAAGATTTTTTTTTTATTTATTTATTTGAGACAGAGAGAATGAGATACAGAGAGCATGAGAGGGAAGAGGGTCAGAGGGAGAAGCAGACTCCCTGCCGAGCAGGGAGCCCGATGCGGGACTCGATCCCA
>NW_027827723.1:0-272 GCF_054177405.1 Leptonychotes weddellii | reverse complement strand
GTACTTGGACTCATTTTTTTAAAATATTTTTTTATTTTATTATGTTATGTTAACCACCATACATTACATAATTAGTTCTTGATGTACTGTTCCATGATTCATTGTTTGTGTATGACACCCAGTGCTCCATTCAATACGTGCCCTCTTTAATACCCATCACAAGGCTAACCCATCTCCCCACCCTTCTCCCCTCTAGAACACTCAGTGTGTTTCTCAGAGTCCCTAGTCTCTCATGGTTCGTTTCCTCCTCCAATTTCCCCCCCTTCATTTTT
>NW_027827722.1:0-272 GCF_054177405.1 Leptonychotes weddellii | reverse complement strand
TGATCCCAACAAATCATCCCATTTGTTAAGGGGGAGGACAGAACTGAGTGGAGGCGAATCATCTTCCATCCAACCCCATCCTCCCAAACCTAAAAAATGCATCGATCTACTCATCCATTCACTCATCCATCCTTTAGTCCATCTGTCCATCCACCCACCCATACATACATTCATCTGTCTATCCATCCATTCATCCGTCCATCCATCATCTCTCCATCCATCCACCTACCCATCCATCCATCATCCATCATCTGTCCATCTACCCATCCATC
>NW_027827721.1:0-272 GCF_054177405.1 Leptonychotes weddellii | reverse complement strand
TACATCATTAGTTTTTGATGTAGTTTTCCATTTGTTTGCATATAACACCCAGTGCTCCATGCAGAACATGCCCTCCTTAATACGCATCACCAGGCTAACCCATCCCCCCACCCCTATCCCCTCTAGAACCCTCAGTTTGTTTTTCAGAGTCCATAGTCTCTCATGGTTTGTCTCCCCCCTCCAATTTCCCCCCCCCTTCATTCTTCCCCTCCTGCTATCTTCTTCTTTTTTTTTTTAACATACAATATATTTCTTTCTGAGGTACAGGTCTG
>NW_027827720.1:0-272 GCF_054177405.1 Leptonychotes weddellii | reverse complement strand
TTTACTTTGATGTTGCTGCTAGATTATAGAAGGGCCTATTGACCTTATGTTATATAAGGTAATGGATTTATGATTGGCTTTCACAAGAGTCCATCTCTTCTGCTTTGGGGAGATAATAAAAAGAGTCAGAAAAACACTTCCACTTAAAAAAAAATAAATTATAAGATAATCTTTGTAAATAGGGAAGGATTTGTTAAACATGAAGACATAATCCATAAAGCAAAAAATGAAATAAATTGTATTATATAAATTTCAACAAATAAATCATATAT
>NW_027827719.1:0-272 GCF_054177405.1 Leptonychotes weddellii | reverse complement strand
CCTTTAGACTGAAGAACAGGACCTGACGTTTACCTCTGTTATCACTTTTCTGATTAGACTTCCATCTCATCTCCTCTCACATGTAGAGATCAGTTTCATCCAGACTCTATCATTCAATGTATTTGAGTTCACTAGCCCAATATATGGTCTTAGCTTTCTCTGTTCAATCATCTACCCATTCAACGAGTAATTTTTTTTTTAATTTTTTATTGTTATGTTAATCCCCATACATTACATCATTAGTTTTAGATGTAGTGTTCCATGATTCATTG
>NW_027827718.1:0-272 GCF_054177405.1 Leptonychotes weddellii | reverse complement strand
GACACTGGGAAAGACAGCCCGTTCTGGCTCGGGTGGATGGGCCTGGGTCCATTCGGGCTGGCAAGAAACAGAGAGATTCCCCGCTTGTATCCAGCCACCCAATTAGAACACTGACCTCAGCAATATCTGTACATCCGGAGCTCCTTAGACCACTTCTCAAAGCCTGATGAACACTTAAATTGCCCAGGATTTTGTTACAGTGCAGACTCAGAGACTCCCGGGGAACCTGAGATTCTGCATTTCTAACAAGCTCCAGATGAAGCTCATTAGGG
>NW_027827717.1:0-272 GCF_054177405.1 Leptonychotes weddellii | reverse complement strand
TTGGTGGCTCCCATCGAGGACAGCCGGTGGCATCACAGGGACACGGGCACAGATGGAGATGCCCCTCTCCGGTGGCTGGGACAGCCTTTGATTCTGCCCCCTGCGCTGTGAGGACAGCTGTAAACTATCAGCATCTGGCTGGCTGGCTCCAGGCGCCCCCCGCCGCCCCCCGCCCCCCCCCAGGGAGACCACTGTGCCCGGTGTCCTGGCCTGGAGCCTGGCTTTCCTCCTGAGGGCTCACACGGCTCAGAGAGGCCATGCTTGCCAGCACT
>NW_027827716.1:0-272 GCF_054177405.1 Leptonychotes weddellii | reverse complement strand
CATCTCCCTTTTCGGAAGATGAGGTGTCTCTATCCTTACAAAGCTGAAGGCTGCTCCCCACATTGTGTCCTGCCTCCTTGAGGATCAAGTTCTATTAATTACTTCTCTCTCTGTATCTTCATCCTCTGTGCTTTCTAGGGCTTCCTTCTCCCAGCAATAAATGTATTCAAATTCTTTTCATCTTAACCATGCACACACACGCACGCGTGCACACACATACACCCTAGAACCAAACCAAACCAAAATAAAAAGACCCTTTCATCATTCCATGT
>NW_027827715.1:0-272 GCF_054177405.1 Leptonychotes weddellii | reverse complement strand
CTTGTGCTTAATGACATAGAAATTCATTTCTAAGTGTTTCATGAATTCATGGGTGCATTTGTCACTATGTATTTTTTTAATCAGTACATACGAGAAAGTGACAAACACAATATTGGTAACTTTTTTTCACATGAAAAAGTCATCTTTTACCTGAAAAGACTGGGACTCCTTGATACAGGCGAAGTCTGGGATGGAGGACGAATGGAGGTTATTCTTGGAAATTGACAAATACTTGATGAGTTGCAACTCCTGCATTAAATCAGTCTGTCTGT
>NW_027827714.1:0-272 GCF_054177405.1 Leptonychotes weddellii | reverse complement strand
ACTACAGAGAACAAACAAATGGTTATCAGAGAGAAGGTGGTTGGGGGGATGGGTGAAATAGCTGATGGAGATTAAGAGTACACTTATCTTGATGAGCCCTGGATGATGTATAGAATTGTTGAGTCATTATATTATATTGTACACCTGAAACACTGTATGTTAACTGTATGTTAAATGCTTTAAACATTTTAAATAAATACTGAACTCTAGTTAGTAGCTTTTTTTTGGTTGTTTGTGTGCAGTGCTATGGGTTAACAATTGTAAACTAATTT
>NW_027827713.1:0-2452 GCF_054177405.1 Leptonychotes weddellii | reverse complement strand
TAGGACCACCTTTGCTGCATCCCAAAGATTTTGAACAGTTGTGTTTTCATTTTCATTTGTTTCCAAGAATTTTTTAAATTTTTCTTTAATTTCCTGGTTGACCCATTCATTCTTTAGTAGGATGCTCTTTAGCCTCCATATATTTGAGTTCTTTCCGACTTTCCTCTTGTGATTGAGTTCTACTTTCAAAGCATTGTGGTCTGAAAATATGCAGGGAATGATCCCAATCTTTTGGTACCAGTTGAGACCTGATTTGTAACCTAGGATGTGATCTATTCTGGAGAATGTTCCATGGGCACTCGAGAAGAATGTGTATTCTGTTGCTTTGGGATGGAATGTTCTGACTATATCTGTGAAGCCCATCTGGTCCAGTGTGTCATTTATAGCCTTTATTTCCTTGTTGATCTCCTGCTTAGATGATCTGTCCATTTCCGTGAGGGGGGTGTTAAAGTCCCCTACTATTACTGCATTATTGTCAATGTGTTTCTTTGATTTTGTTATTAATTGGCTTGTATAACTGGCTGCTCCTATGTTAGGGGCATAGATATATACAATTGTTACAATTGTTGGATAGACCCTTTAAGTATGATGTGGTATCCTTCCTCATCTTTTATTATAGTCTTTTGTTTAAAATCTAATTTGTCTGATATAAGGATTGCCACCCCAGCTTTCTTTTGATGTCCATTTGCATGGTAAATGGTTTTCCACCCCCTTATTTTCAATCTGTAGGTGTCTTTGGGTCTAAAATGAGTCTCTTGCAGATAGCATATCGATGGGTCTTGTTTTTTTATCCAATCTGATACCCTGTGTCTTTTGATTGGGGCATTTAGCCCATTCACATTCAGGGTAACTATTGAAAGATATGAATTTAGTGCCATTGTATTGCCTGTAAGGTGACTGTTACTGTATATTGTCTGTGTTCCTTTCTGGTCTATGTTACTTTTAGGCCCTCTCTTTGCTTAAAGGACCCCTTTCAATATTTCTTGTAGGGCTGGTCTGGTGTTTGCAAATTCTTTAATTTTTATTTGTCCTAGAAGCATTTTATCTCTCCTTCTATTTTCAATGACAGCCTAACTGGATATAGTATTCTTGGCTGCATATTTTTCCTGTTTGGTGCTCTGAATGTATCATGCCAGTCCTTTCTGGCCTGCCAGATCTCTGTGGATAGGTCTGCTGCGAATCTAATGTTTCTACCATTGTAGGTTACAGATCTCTTGTTCCGAGCTGCTTTCAGGATTTTCTCTTTGTATCTGAGACTTGTGAGTTTTACTATTAGATGTCAGGTGTTGACCTATTTTTATTGATGTTGAGGGGGATTCTCTGTGCCTCCTGGATTTGATGCCTATTTCCTTTCCCAAATTAAGGAAGTTCTCTGCTATAATTTGCTCCAATATACCTTCTGCCCCTCTCTCTCTTCTTCTTCTTCTGGGATCCCAATTATTCTAATGTTGCTTCACTTTATGGTAGCACTTATCTCTCGAATTCGCCCCTTGTGATCCAGTAGTTATTTCTATTTTTCTCAGCTTATTTATTCTCCATCATTTGGTCTTCTATATAACTAATTCTTCTGCCTCATTTATCCTAGTAGTTAGAGCCTCCATTTTTTATTGCACCTCATTAATAGTCTTTTTGATTTCAACTTGGTTAGATTTTAGTTCTTTTATTTCTCCAGAAAGGGATTCTCTAGTATCTTCTATGCTTTTTTCAAGCCCAGCTAGTATCTTTATAATTGTCATTCTGAACTCTAGTTCTGACATCTTATTAATGTCCGTACTGATTAGGTCCCTGGCAGTAGGTACTGCCTCTTGTTCTTTTTTTTGAGGTGAGTTTTTCCGTCTTGTCATTTTGTCCAGAGGAGAATAGATGCATGAGAGAACAAAATGCTAAAAGGGTTATAAGGACCCCGGAAAAATATACAGTAACCAAATCAGAAGAGACCTGAAACTGGGGGGAATAGAAAGCGAAATAAAAAAAAAAAAAAAGAATATGATCAGCCTGGTGAATAGAACAGAGCCACACACTAGATTTTGGGTGTATTTTGGTCTGTTAGAAGAAATTGCCTCCCAAAACTTTAAAGAAAGAAAAACTTATATATATACCAAAATGAGGGTAAATACAATGAAGGGATGGAATATGACTGTAAAGATGAAAATTATAAAAGATTTTAAAAAAGGAATTGATAAGCTGTTGGATGAAAAAAGAATGAAAAAAATTTTTAAAAAAGAGAATGTTATCAGGTGGGAGACTAGGAAACATCATACACTAGATTTAGGGTATATTTTGGTCTGTTAGAAGAAACTGTATCCCAAAATTTTAAAGAAAGAAAAACTTATATATATATATATATACAAAAAATAAGGTTAAATACAATGAAGGGATAAAATATGACTGTAAAAATGAAAATTAAAAAAGATTTTTAAAAAGGAATTGATAAGATGTTGGTTGAAAAAGG
>NW_027827712.1:0-272 GCF_054177405.1 Leptonychotes weddellii | reverse complement strand
CCACAGAAAGTTAGAAGGAATTGGAAGGGCCTTGGAGCTGATCTGGTCCAACCCTCTCATTTTATAGATAAACCAAGACCCAGGATTTTCAGTGACTTATTTGAGGTTATTCAGCTAAGTCCATGACAGTCGTCAAGGTACAATTTCTCTTATATACCACCCTGCACCTTTGCCCATCGCAGTATCAGTGACAGGAATCCAAGTGAAGATACCTGTCAACTGGGTGAAAATCACTGTCAGAACCCTAGGAGATACAGGACAGCATTGAAATT
>NW_027827711.1:0-272 GCF_054177405.1 Leptonychotes weddellii | reverse complement strand
GACCGGTGGCGGCTGGGAAAGGACTCTAGGGCAGCCCCCGGGGCAGAAACCCGGAGCGGCGGGTTGCGCCTGCGAACTGCAGCCCCCAGGACGGGAACCCAGAGCGGTGGAGTCGCGCGGGCAAACTGGGAGCGGCTGCCGGTTTTAGAAGCACAAAGGGCAGAGACGTGCCCCGACCTGGAGGCAGGACTGGGAGCGCTGCGGAGGGGCGCACAACCCAGGCCGCTGCAGTTTATAGCAGCACGGACAGAAACGGAGACGGTGTGGCCTGG
>NW_027827710.1:0-272 GCF_054177405.1 Leptonychotes weddellii | reverse complement strand
TATGATATAAATGAAATCATACAAATTTTATTTTTTCTGAATGGGTGATGTAATCCTCTGAAATTAAGAGAGAAAAAAAAAAAGCAGACACAAAATTTCAGTTTCTTAATGTCAGCACAACCATATCCTGCTATAGTGTCACTGACAACAGCCTGCAATCCCTGATCACACAAAAGGGATTGTACAAGCCAGCTGTTACCGCCTTAAGGAATGCTAACTTACTCACTTTCATTCTCTATCTCTAGCCACATCACTTTCACTAAGTTTCTCAT
>NW_027827709.1:0-272 GCF_054177405.1 Leptonychotes weddellii | reverse complement strand
GGCTATTTGAGTTCTTTTGTGGTTCCAAATAAATTTCGGGATTGTTTGTTCTAGTTCTATGAAAAATGTGGTTGGTATTTTGATAGGGATTGCATTATATTTGTAGATTGCTTTGGGTAGTATGGACATTTTAACAATATTTGTCCTTCTAATCCATGAACTTGGAATGTCTTTCCATTTCTTTGCATCCTTTTCAATTTCTTTCATCAGTGTTTTATAGTTTTCAGAGGACAGGTCTTTCACCTCCTTGGTTAAATATATTCTTAGGTATT
>NW_027827708.1:0-272 GCF_054177405.1 Leptonychotes weddellii | reverse complement strand
GGCAGTCGTGTGCGGAGAGGGGCAGTCTCCCCACCTCCTCACGTTACGTTAATAGGAACACGGACACATTCAGACGCCCTTTGCAGAGAGAGAAATCAGGGGTGTTGATGTCACAAGGTGGGAAAGTGAACACATCTTGCGTCGCTTGTCCCCCACAAGGCAGCTGGCTCACACTGTGAAAGAAAATAATCATGAACAAATTCAGGTCAGTCATATACATGTGGACTTTCTCAACAGCCCACCACATGCTCAAAGTATCCTCCTCAAAGAAT
>NW_027827707.1:0-272 GCF_054177405.1 Leptonychotes weddellii | reverse complement strand
TGCACAAACAATGAATCATGAAACACTTCATCTAGAACTAATGATGTAATGTATGGGGATTAACATAAGAATAAAAAAAAAAAAGTTTCAGAGACAATTGTTCATCCATGTGGAAAATAAAATATCTGCCACCTACCTCATCATATCCTCAAAGCAGAAATTCTAGACATAATTAGTACTTTGATATCAAAAAGGAAACTCTAAAGCTTTAGGAGAACACATAAGAAGATTGATGCTATCAGGGTAGTGCAGAATTTTTTAAACAAGAAACC
>NW_027827706.1:0-272 GCF_054177405.1 Leptonychotes weddellii | reverse complement strand
GCTTAACCAACTGAGCCACCCAGGCGCCCCGATTATTTTCCTTTCCACTTTTATTTTGTCCTATCTTCTCTTTCTCTGTTAACTAGAAATCTGAGTTATATCTTTTATCTTCTCAAATAACTGAGGTCGGATTTAACTAGTTGGTCATTTTATGCTTTAGTTAGATCTTGGCCTTTAATTCTCTTTGGGACTGAGACCCCCTTCCACTTCACCCTTCCCACATATATCCTTTTAATCTGAATGCCTTAGTTAAACTACAAGCCTCCCCCATT
>NW_027827705.1:0-272 GCF_054177405.1 Leptonychotes weddellii | reverse complement strand
TCCCTCTCTGTCAAATAAATAAATAAAATCTTAAAAAAAAGGAAGAAAGAAAGAAAGAAAAGAAAAGAAAAAGAAAGAAAGAAAAGAAAGTGGAGTGGGTGGCCAGGGCAGCTCCAGACACAAGGGCACAGAGGGCTTTAGTTCCTTTTGTGATGGAGAATCCCAAGCTTTGTAAAATCCTAATGTTTTTTGTTGCTATTCCACCTACTCCTACTTTTTTGAAAAACAAAATCTAAGGAAGTTTGTTTCTAGGACTTAGGAATTTTATGTTT
>NW_027827704.1:0-272 GCF_054177405.1 Leptonychotes weddellii | reverse complement strand
CAAGAAAAATAATGACCGCAAAGGATTATAACGTGTCAAAAATATAAAATCTAAGAGTTTATAATTATACTTCAAAATAAAAACTCATCGTTTGTCACCTTCAGAGGTTTCTGGGACACTAACTCATTTTTCTGAAAATTGATAAATAAAAAGAAAAAATCAATGAAGCATTTATCCTGCCTTTCTTGTAAAAAAAAAACCAGGGCGCCTGGGTGGCTCAGTTGGTTAAGCGACTGCCTTCGGCTCAGGTCATGATCCTGGAGTCCCTGGAT
>NW_027827703.1:0-272 GCF_054177405.1 Leptonychotes weddellii | reverse complement strand
CATGAGAGGGAGGAGGGTCAGGGAGAAGCAGACGCCCTGCCGAGCAGGGAGCCCGACGCGGGACTCGATCCCGGGACTCCAGGACCATGACCTGAGCCGAAGGCAGTCGCTTAACCGACTGAGCCACCCAGGCGCCCCTCCTTTGAAAAATCTTAAGATAAACAAAGCAGCTGTGATAAGTGGCCCTTCTTTGGGAAACCACATGAGCCCCTGATGCAGCCCTGGGAGTCTCTGTGTCCCTGGGTGGGGCTGGGGAGAGGAGGTGTGAGCCT
>NW_027827702.1:0-2452 GCF_054177405.1 Leptonychotes weddellii | reverse complement strand
TTTTTTTTTTTTTAAGATTTTATTTATTTATTTGAGAGAGAGAGAGAGAATGAGAGACAGAGAACATGAGAGGGAGGAGGGTCAGAGGGAGAAGCAGACTCCCTGCCAAGCAGGGAGCCCGATGCGGGACTCGATCCCGGGACTCCAGGATCATGACCTGAGCCGAAGGCAGTCGCTTAACCAACTGAGCCACTCAGGCGCCCCGAGTTTGATAAGTTCTTTATAGATTTTGGATACAAGCCCTTTAACTGATACATAATTTGCAAATATCTTCTCCCATTCTGTTGGTTGTCTTTTGGTTTTGTTGACTGTTTCCTTTGCTGTGCAATAGCTTTTTATTTTGATGAAGTCCCAATAGTTCATTTTTGCCCTCGCTTCTCTTGCCTTTGGCGATGTGTCTAAGAAGAAGTTGCTGTGGCTGAGGTTGAAGAGGTTGCTGCCTGTGTTCTCAAGGATTTTGATGGATTCCTGTCTCACATTTAGGTCTTTCATCCATTTTGAGTCTGTTTTTTTGTATGGCATAAGGGAATGTCCAGTTTCATTCTTCTGCATGTGGCTGTCCAATTTTCCCAACACCAGAGATTCAAAGTTTATAACTTTTCCTATAGAATACATGCATTTTGGGGCGCCTAGATGGGTCAGTCGTTAAGCCTCTGCCTTGGGCTCAGATCATGACCCCAGGGTCCTGGGATTGAGCCCCGCATTGGTCTCCCTGCTCCGCGGGAAGTCTGCTTCTCCCTCTCCCACTCCCCCTGCTTGTGTTCCCTCTCTCGCTCTGTCTCTGTCTAATAAATAAATAAAATCTAAAAAAAAAATACATGCATTTTCCTAAGCACATATATTAAAACCCATAAAATATTAATAAAATACATTAATTAAATACATTATTAATAACATAATATATGCTATACATATATTGATTTTTCTCCAGACACTTTATGTAGAAAACCCAAGCTCCCTTTTTAGAAAATTCCATTTTCATCTAAACTTTCACCTTAATCCCATCAGCCATTGCATCCCCATATCTTCCCAATCTAACCTAAACTCACTGTTAGGACTTCACTAACAGATTTGGAATCATAGTGCATTGGGTTCCTATGCCAAGAAGTCCCAGAACATTTTCTTCTGCACCTCTTGGCCATTTTACCCCCACATGTGCATATGGCTTTGGATCTCAAGTAAGAAATTAGGCCAAGGGACCTTGCCTCTTTGTCAGTCCTTATCTTAATTAGTTTGTGGGACCATTGCCCCAGGCTGTTTTAGGTCAGGCATCTCATTATCATCTTTGCCTTCTGGCTTTTAAATTTCTTCCAAACTAGGGAGAATAAAGCAGATTTATTTAGGGGGCGCCTGGGTGGCTCAGTCGTTGAGCGTCTGCCTGTGGCTCAGGTCGTGATCCCGGGGTCCTGGGATCGAGGCCCGCATCGGGCTCCCTGCTCCACGGGAAGCCTGCTTCTCCCTCTCCCACTCCCCCGGCTTGTGTTCCCTCTCTCGCTATCTCTCTCTCTGTCAAATAAATAAATTAAAAAAATTTAAAAAAAAAAGCAGATTTATTTAGGGCCCTTTAATGTTGGGAGACCAGTAGGGGTTCCCATTGGTCCATTCAACCTTCCAATATGCTGTATTAAGACTTCTGTTTTGACCCCATCAATGACCCCTTTATTCATCCCAATAAAAAATCTTTTAGTGTGGTTGAAATTCATACAGCATACAATTAAAGTGTACAATTCAGTGGTATTTGGTTTATTCACAATATTGTGAAACTACCAGCTCTCTCTAGTTTTGAAATTTCATCACCCCATAAAAACACAGGGTACCAATTAGGTAATCACTCTTCATCCCTCTATTCTCCCTTCCCCTAGTAAACTCTAAGCTACTCTCTATCTCTATGGGTTTACTGATTCTCGATACATCATATAAAAGGAATCATACAATATGTGAACTTTTGTGTCTGGCCTCTTCCATGTAGCATAATGTTTTTGAGATTCATTCAAGGTGTAGCATGTATCAGTACTTCATTTCTTCACTTCAATAATATTCCGCTCAGTGTATATAACCATAATTTGTTTATCCATTCGTCCATAGATGGACATTTGGGTTGTTTCCACCTTTTGGCCTTTATGACTAATGCTGCCATAAACGCATATATACAAGTTCCTTTGTGGATATATGTTCTCTTTTCTTTTTGGTATATATGTAGGAATGGGTTATATGGTAATTCTATGTTTAAATTTTGAGGAAACAGCCAAACTATATCCACAGTGACTGCACCATTTTACATGCCCACCAGAAATGTTATCCATTTCTTAATGACTCTTCAAAGATTTCCATCCTGCTGGGATGATGATTCCCTTAGCTCTCTCTTTTGTCTTCCCCATTTTTTTGGTCAATCACTCTAATTTCCTTAGCTATCTGTCATTTCAGCATAACTTTTCCCTTTGGTAGCAGCCCT
>NW_027827701.1:0-272 GCF_054177405.1 Leptonychotes weddellii | reverse complement strand
TGAAGGAGAGAAACTGGAGATTAGGCAACCAGGGTGTGGGGGTAAAAAAAGTACTTTGTGGACACCGTCTTTGGGGGTGATCCGTGGTGGATGTTTTGAGGGCAGCTGACCTGCAGCCTGCGCGCCCCGGACCGCCTTCTGTGGAAGCCTGAGCCGGCCGTGTAGCTTTCTCCCTTTGTCTCATAACCATGTCCACCAACGAGAATGCTAATTCACCAGCTGCCCGCCTTAACAGATTCAAGAACAAGGGGAAAGACAGTACAGAAATGAGG
>NW_027827700.1:0-272 GCF_054177405.1 Leptonychotes weddellii | reverse complement strand
TTGATCCATGTGTTATTTAGAAGTTTAATCTCCTGGACACCTGGGTGGCTCAGTTGTTAAGTGTCTGCCTTTGGCTCAGGTCATGATCTCAGGGTGCTGGGATCGAGCCCCACATCGGGCTCTCTGCTCAGCAGAAAGCCTGCTTCTCCCTCTCCCACTCCCCCTGCTTGTATTCCTTCTCTCGCTGTGTCTCTCTCTGTTAAATAACTAAAATCTTTAAAAAAAAAAAAAAAAGAAGAAGAAGTTTAATCTTCTTATATTCTGGGATCTTC
>NW_027827699.1:0-272 GCF_054177405.1 Leptonychotes weddellii | reverse complement strand
TGATCCCTATCCAGCTGAATTCCTGAGAGGAGACGAAATCCAGGTCTCCTACTCCTCCGCCATCTTGCTCCGCCCCCCCCAAAAGTGTCTTATCTTTATTAGAAATCTGTTTAATATCCCATGGGGAACTGAGAATATGACCCCCAGTGGTCTAATTTCATCCACCTACTGATAGAAGACTGCTTCCCTATTTTCCAAGATTTTGATGTCTAGGAGTATGGTATGTGTAATGGTTAAGAGATTGGACCCTAGAATCAAATCCTGGCTTCACC
>NW_027827698.1:0-272 GCF_054177405.1 Leptonychotes weddellii | reverse complement strand
GAAGCAGGCTTCCCGCTGAGCAGGGAGCCTGATGCGGGGCTCGATCCCAGGACCCTGGGATCATGACCTGAGCTGAAGGCAGACGCTTAATGACTGAGCCACCCAGGTGCCCTCAGATGATATAGTCTTAACTGGTATCATCCAATTCATATTCACTTTGCCCTAGGTAAGCACTTCTGTTGGTCATGGTAGCTTATTTGTTGGACAACCCAAAGCTTCTTTCCAGAAGTGTCTGATCAATTAGCAATTCCTTTTGTTTTAAGTACTTGATG
>NW_027827697.1:0-272 GCF_054177405.1 Leptonychotes weddellii | reverse complement strand
CCCCACCCCCCTGCTTGTGTTCCCTCTCTCGCTGTGTCTCTCTCTGTCAAATAAATAAAAAATAAAATCTTTAAAAAAAAAAAAAAGAAAAAAAAAGAAAGGGAAACAGCCTTTTTTGCCCATATGAAGAATGTTTCAGTGGTCTGGATAAAAGATCAACCAAGCCACAACATTTCCTTAAACCAAAGCCTGATCCAGAGTACGGCCCTAACTCTCTTCAGTTCTGTGAACGTACAGAAGAATAGTTTGAAGCTAGTAGAAGTTGGTTCCTG
>NW_027827696.1:0-272 GCF_054177405.1 Leptonychotes weddellii | reverse complement strand
TTTTTTTTTTAAATATCTACGGGGGCAGTGAGTTTCATAAGAGAATGGGGTATATAGGAAGAGTAAAATACTATTTTTCCCCCTAATTTTGATGTTTATTTTTTAAAATAAATTTTAATTTGAAAATGTTCAAATATATGGAAAACTTGAGAAAATAGTACAATGATCACCCAAATACTGAATATCTAGATCTAACAGTTGTTAACATTTTGTCATATTTGTTTTGCTTACATATAGGCATGTGTGTGCCTGTGTGTATATTTTTTTGTAAA
>NW_027827695.1:0-272 GCF_054177405.1 Leptonychotes weddellii | reverse complement strand
TTCCAGAGTGGCTGCACCAGCTTGCATTCCCACCAACAGTGTAGGAGGGTTACCCTTTCTCTGCATCCCTGCGAACATCTGTCATTTCCTGACTTGTTAATTTTAGCCATTCTGACTGGTGTGAGGTTCCATTTTTAAAGGCAAAGGATCTGGGGTTTAGAGAAAGTAAACAACTGACCCGAGTTCATAGTCCTTGGAGACAAAAAGTCATGATAACACATTACACAAACTCATTTCCAAATATGTATACCTCTCACTCTGCAAAATCTGCT
>NW_027827694.1:0-272 GCF_054177405.1 Leptonychotes weddellii | reverse complement strand
TTCAGTTTTGTAAAATCTCCCAGGTGATTGTAATGTGAAGTCAGAGTTAAGAAAAAATGGTAGAGTTAAAAAAATAAATAAAGAAGAAAAGACATCAGCTGAATGCAAAAGCCTGTAGAATAAAAAAATATCTAAAGATCAGGATAAGAAAGAGTATAGACAAACAGCAAAGATAAAGGAGTAAATTAAAAAAAAAAAACTGGGAGAGAAGACTCAGAAAAGTAGATGAATCTGAAGTGGTAGGTGTCACAGAAGCCAGGAGAGGAGAGATT
>NW_027827693.1:0-272 GCF_054177405.1 Leptonychotes weddellii | reverse complement strand
GTCCTGGGATTGAGCCCCGCATCGGGCTCCCTGCTCCACGGGAAGCCTGCTTCTCCCTCTCCCACTCCCCCTGCTTGTGTTCCCTCTCTTGCTGTGTGTCTCTCTGTCAAATAAATAAATAAAATCTTTAAAATAAAATAAAATAAAAATTCCTTCAGATCTTCACTTACCCAGCAAAATTAAAAAAAAAAAAAAAAAAAGATGTCTCAGCCTTAGCATTCCCAACTGACCAAACTCTTAACCATTTTGTCTCATATGGTTGTTTTGTTTTG
>NW_027827692.1:0-272 GCF_054177405.1 Leptonychotes weddellii | reverse complement strand
GGCTCCCTGGCTGCCTCCTGAGTCACTGTGGTTCAGGCAACGCGAGCGGCCTTGCCCATCTCCCCAGCTGCCACTCCTCTCCCCGTTACCGCGTGTCCTCCGGAGCCCTCAGGGTTTGGAGGCGCACATCCATGGCAGCCCAGGGCCCAGGAGCTGATGAGAAACACAGAAGTGGAGGGTCGGCCGTTTGGTGCTCCACTCTCTCCCAGTGCAAAACCCCTCCTCCACACACTTGCTTTCTCTTAGTGTTGTTGCTTCCCAGCGCGTCCAGG
>NW_027827691.1:0-2453 GCF_054177405.1 Leptonychotes weddellii | reverse complement strand
AATTCCCCTGGGAAGCCATCTGGCCCTGGGCTCTTGTTTGTTGGGAGATTTTTGATTACAGCTTCAATTTCCTTAGTGGTTATGGGTCTGTTCAGGTTTTCTATTTCTTCCTAGTTCAGTTTTGGTAGTTTATACATCTCTAGGAATGCATCCATTTCTTCCAGATTATCTAATTTGCTGGCACATAATTGCTCCTAATATGTTCTTATAATTGTTGGTATTTCTTTGGTGTTGGTTGTGATCTTTCCTCTTTCATTCATGATTTTATTTATTTGGGTCCTTTCTCTTTTCTTTTTGCTAAGTCTGGCCAGGGGTTTATCAATCTTATTAATTCTTTCAAAGAACCGGCTCCTAGTTTCGTTGATCTGTTCAACTGTTCTTTTGGTTTCTGTTTCATTGATTTCTGCTCCAATCTTTATTCTCTTCTCCTGCTGGGTTTAGGCTTTATTTGCTGTTCTTTCTCCAGCTCCTTTAGGTGTAGGGTTAGGTTGTGTACTTGAGACCATTCTTGTTTCTTGAGAAAGGCTTGTATTGCTATATACTTTCCTCTTAGGACTGCCTTTGCTGCATCCCAAAGATTTGGAACAGTTGTGTTTTCATTTTCATTGATTTCCATGAATTTTTTGAATTCTTCTTTAATTTCCTGGTTGACCCATTCATTCTTTAGTAGGTTGCTCTTTAGCCTCCATGTATTTGAGTTCTTTCCAACTTTCCTCTTGTGATTGAGTTCTAGTTTCAAAGCATTGTGGTCCGAAAATATGCAGGGAATGATCCCAATCTTTTGGTACCGGTTGAGACCTGATTTGGTTCCTAGGATGTGATCTATTCTGGAGAATGTTCCATGGGTACTAGAGAAGAATGTGTATTCTGTTGCTTTGGGATGGAATGTTCTGAATATATCTGTGAAGACCATTTGGTCCAGTGTGTCATTTAAAGCCTTTATTTCCTTGTTGATCTTTTGCTTAGATGATCTGTCCATTTCAGTGAGGGGGGTGTTAAAGTCCCTTACTATTATTGTATTGTTGTCAATATGGTTCTTTGCTTTTGTTATTAATTGGCTTATATAATTGGCTGCTCCCATATTAGGGGCATAGATATTTACAATTGTTAGATCTTCTTGTTAGATGGACCCTTTAAGTAGGATATAGTGAACTTCCTCATCTCTTATTAAAGTCTTTGGTTTAAAATCTAATTTGTCTGATATAAGGATTGCCACCCCAGCTTTCTTTTGATGTCCATTAGCATGGTAAATGGTTTTCCAATCCCTCACTTTCAACCTGGAGGTGTCTGTGAGTCTAAAATGAGTCTCTTGCAGACAGCACATAAATGGGTCTTGTTTTTTTTAATCCAATCTGATACCCTGTGTCTTTTGATTGGGGTATTTAACCCATTTACATTCAGGGTAACTATTGAAGATATGAATTTAGTGCCATTGTATTGCCTGTAAGGTGACTGTTACTGTGTATTGTCTGTGTTCCTTTCTGGTCTATGTTACTTTTAGGCTCTCTCTTTGCTTAGAAGACCTCTTTCAATATTTCTTGTAGGTCTGGTTTTGTTTGCAAATTCCTTTAGTTTTTGTTTGTCCTGGAAGCTTTTTATCTCTCCTTCTATTTTCAGTGACAGCCGAGCTGGATATAGTATTCTTGGCTGCATATTTTTCTCATTTAGTGCTCTGAATATATCATGCCAGTCCTTTCTGGCCTGCCAGGTCTCTGTTGGATAGTTCTGTTGCCAATCTAATGTTTCTACTATTGTAGGTTACAGACCTCTTGTCCCAAGCTGCTTTCAGGATTTTCTCTTTGTCTCTGAGACTTGTAAGTTCTACTATTAGATGTTGGGGTGTTGACCTATTTTTATTGATTTTGAGGGGGGTTCTCTGTGCCTCCTGGATTTTGATGCCTGTTTCCTTCCCCAAATGAGGGAAGTTCTCTGCTATAATTTCCTCCAATATACCTTCTGCCCCTCTCTGTCTTTCTTCTTTTTCTGGGATCACAATTATTCTAATATTGTTTTGTCTTATGGTATCGCTTATCTCTCGAATTCTGCCCTCGTGATCCAGTAGTTGTTTATCTCTCTTTTTTCTCAGCTTTTTTATTCTCCATCATTTGGTTTTCTATATCACTAATTCTCTCTTCTCCCTCATTTGTCCTAGAAATTAGAGCCTCCATTTTTTATTGCACCTCACTAATAGCCTTTTTGATTTCGACTTGGTTAGATTTTAGTTCTTTTATTTCTCCAGAAAAGGTTTCTCTTGTATCTTCCATGCTTTTTTCAAGCCCAGCTAGTATCTTTATAATCGTCATTCTGAACTCTAGTTCCGACATCTTACTAATGTCTGTATTGATTAGGTCCCTGGCAGTCAGCACTGCCTCTTGTTTTTTGTTTTTTTTTTTGGAGGTGAGTTTTTCCATCTTGTCATTTTGTCCAGAGGAGAATAGATGAATGAGAGAACA
>NW_027827690.1:0-272 GCF_054177405.1 Leptonychotes weddellii | reverse complement strand
GTTTCTATGAAGATTTCAGGTTTTATTACATTTTATTCTATAGCCTAAATGTAACAAATTTGTTTTATTTCCACAATAAGTAGATTGAGGTGTAAGATATCCCATTTCACAGTTTCACATCATGCAGATTATTCAGTTGCTTAATTTTTTCTCAGCAGTGGTGCCATGAGTAAAGGTGCCTTTAAATACACACACACACCCACATACACACACACCCACATACACACACACACCCCACACACACATACACACCCACACACACCCATACACAC
>NW_027827689.1:0-272 GCF_054177405.1 Leptonychotes weddellii | reverse complement strand
CCACAGCTTACAGCAACACTAGGTTCCCTATCCCTCTGCTTTTGTCAGCCCGAGCCTGAGATAGCTTGACATTGAATAGTCCCATTTAGGGACTGGAGGAAGCAACTTAGCATGAGTCACTGGCCTAAAATATACTTTCCACCCACATGCCCCGTGCCTGGAATTCGGTGGTGATGGTGGCATTCTCTAGGGTTAATCCTGGCCCTCTTCAAGTGGTACTCCTTTGGAGTGCAAAGTATGTGGGGAAAGGCAGCAATTAAGGTAGAGCATCT
>NW_027827688.1:0-272 GCF_054177405.1 Leptonychotes weddellii | reverse complement strand
GCTCTGTGAGTGCCTGCCCCTCTCCCAGTGCCCCGGCAGCCACTGCCCGGAGCCAGCCTGACCAGGGCTCCACCAGCCCCGATGAGGAGGGGGCGAGCACCTGGGAGGAGCCCGAAGAAGCCCAGCCGGGGCTCCAAAACGTAGTCCAGGGGAAGGTGGTCGACCTGGTGGAGTTCTTGCTCCTCAAGTATCGCACCAAGGAGCCGACCAGCCACGCAGAGATGCTGGAGATCGTCGGCGAGGATGACCAGGATGCCTTCCCAGTGATCTTG
>NW_027827687.1:0-272 GCF_054177405.1 Leptonychotes weddellii | reverse complement strand
GAATGACAAGATACCTTGAATGAAAGGTAAAGCTCAATTAAATAAAATCCAGCCAGTGATGGTAAAGAACCTTGATACCACACGTGGGTGACCATGTAGAAGTGGAAAGAGCAGAAATCACTGAAATTTATGGCTGAAGAGATTTTAAGAAATCAGTAAGTTTCCACCTCAGGGAATTCTGCCTTTCTGTCTGCCTGCTGTGTTCTTACTCCAAAACTTCTATAGCTGACTCCTCGTTATTCAAATTGCTACTCAAATGTTACCACTCTCAG
>NW_027827686.1:0-272 GCF_054177405.1 Leptonychotes weddellii | reverse complement strand
CTGGGTGCAGGCAGCAAAGGGGATGCTCAGGGACACCTGCATATAAGTGGTGGCTCTCAGATTTAGGCACAGCGAGCTGTAAAATGCATGGACTTTCTCCCTACCATTGGGTGAAGGAGCCTCAGAGCTTTGGATGGGGTTGGGTTGTTCTCCTATTGTTTTGCTTCATGTCTGCCTCGCTTTCAGTAAACATTTACTGCCTATAATTATTTAATTAACCTTGTCTATTCTTGCCGACAAACTAAAAGTCAAGTCATTTATGGTACGCATCT
>NW_027827685.1:0-272 GCF_054177405.1 Leptonychotes weddellii | reverse complement strand
TCTAAGGTTCTGGGCGTGAGTTTTGGCGGGGAGACACCATTCAACCTAATACATCCTTCCAACCTCAGCTCTTACTACGTCCTCACCGTGGGCTCGCTCGTTTGCTTTGGTGCCCTGGATGTGTAGGAATTCACTGGGCAGAAAAAGAGAGAGAATTCCATGCAGAGGAAAGTGTGCATCCGAAGGGCCACAGAAAAGGTGAAATTTGAGTGGAGTCTTAATGTACGGATAGCATTCTTGTATGTTCTTGTTGCCTCACTGTACTTGAAGAC
>NW_027827684.1:0-272 GCF_054177405.1 Leptonychotes weddellii | reverse complement strand
TTTTTTTTTTCTTCTCATCATCATTTTCTGGACAGAGTTTGTGTCCAGGAACGTGACTTCTTTGACCTCTATTCCCTGTCCTTTTTTGTCTTCTGACTTTTGGTTTTGAATACAACCAATGGAGCACACTGCCAGGTGATTGATCAGAAGGCAGAAGGTAAGAGCCTTAGAGGCATATATATTCTACCTCCACCATGCAGTTATTTGGCAGTGGAAGCATCCCTCACTAATGGCTCTTTACTGGGCAGTATCTCCTATTTATAAGTTCCCCA
>NW_027827683.1:0-272 GCF_054177405.1 Leptonychotes weddellii | reverse complement strand
CTTATTTATTTTTAAATGATCTGTGAAACTATGGCTTCATTAATTTACATCCTCTAAGTTATAAGAATGGAATACCTTTAGAGAGAGAGTATATAGAAGTGCATGTATTTACTTCTCAAGAGGCATAAAAATTTAGTTTGTAAGCAATGGCATTCCGACATGTTTTGAAAGTATTTTAACAATCAAATAAATTTCCCAGTGTGGCTTATGATATTCATGAGATGATGTCATGGGTCAGAGAAAATTCAAGAGGAGGAAAATCTGCCTTTATT
>NW_027827682.1:0-272 GCF_054177405.1 Leptonychotes weddellii | reverse complement strand
TTTGTTTCTTTTTTTAAATTTTATACTATTTTATTATGTTATGTTAGTCACCATACATCATTAGTTTTTGATGTACTGATCCACGATTCATTGTTTTCATATAACACCCATTGCTCCATGCAGTACCTGCCTTCCTTAATACCTATCAGTGGACTAATCCATCCCCTCCCCTCTAAAACTCTCAGTTTGTTTCTCGGAGCCCATACACTCTCATGGTTCGACTCCCCCTTCTGACTTCCCCCCCTTCATTTTTCCCTTCCTTCTCCTAATGT
>NW_027827681.1:0-272 GCF_054177405.1 Leptonychotes weddellii | reverse complement strand
TGATTTGGGGTATAGGGTGGATACCCCCTGTTTAGTGAGATGGGCACACGTCTGGATGCACTGAGCCTCTCAGTCGGTGACGTGGGACCCGTTGGATCGAGCACTGATGAGCAGCTTGATGGAGGCGGATACTGGCCGGAGGGAGTAGCCAAGGTGCTGCTGCGCGTGGTACAGAAGCCATCAGCAACTGCAAGCCTGACACCTCCCTCGGCTGGATGGGGCAACCTGTCACTGCAGATGGTGCCATGTTTAGGGAGAGGGCACAGGCCAGG
>NW_027827680.1:0-2453 GCF_054177405.1 Leptonychotes weddellii | reverse complement strand
GCTCAGTCACCTCAGGCTTCCCCCACCCTCCTGTGAGCAGAGGGGTTCCTAGCACTGTGGGATCCTGAGGCCTGCCAGGGGTTTTCGTCACCTGTGGGCTTTGAGACCCCCGGACATTGACCAGGAAGCCCCATGATGGACTGAGCTGCATGGCTCATTATTGGACTGGAATTTTTCTCTGCATGATGGCCTGAGTGGATGCCTAGGAGCCATCCCCACCCCCTTGTTGATGACATGATCAAGAGTCAATGCAGAGATCCAGGCCTTTTCAACACATGCTGTGATTATACTCTGTCAGCATCTGGCTCAGTTTGCCCTGCCTAATAGGAACAGAAAGTCTTATGTCCTAGAGAAGGTTAAGTGTGATTATAACCTCAAGGAACAGTGGAGAAAAATTACTTTCTAAATGGTTTTATATTGGGTAATCTCATTTACAGAGCAGAAATATCTAAGTACAGAATTATTATTCAAGAGTAATTGTAAATCACCCGAATCAAATCAAGATAGGTCTTCTAATCTGTTCCCTCTGTTCTTCTATGAAAACCTGTCCTGGAGCAACAGCAGAGAGAGCTAATAGAAGTTACTTCTGTAATTATGTGTCAACATCAAATTGAGCTTGGTTATATCACCTATTAATGTGACTGAGGCTTGAATGCTTATGTGATTCAGTCAATTTCAGAGGCACTAATACAGCAGAACTCAGGATGAATGAAACACCAAGAGCACCTGGCTCCTGAGATGAGGCTGGTGCTTCCTCCAGCTTCTCCCAGTGTTACCCGCGCCCCCCACCCCCACCCCGGGGCTCTGAGCCTCACTGTGATGGTCCCTCTCATCATGTATGAATGTGCTGAGCTCTCACATCAGGCTTCCTCCTCTCTTCTGTCCTCTTGTAGTTCCCTCCTTTTGGGTGGGAACCTTTTTATTGATTAAATATTTCTTCACCATCTTAACACTTTTTACATTTATTTAGCGCTATCCATTTATTATGCTTCAGAATTGATATTTCTCTAACAAAATGCATACTTTACGCCATTTGTCTGACCTGATCAGGGTTTTTTTTATTTCTTTTGGGCTTTGGTTTTGATGATGTTGTTGATTTCTGCAGGGAAGAAAGTATTCCCCAGGGAAAGATGCCATAAATACTGAGTCAAAGAATCATATGTGTAGCCAGAAATTTTTTTAACTAGTTGGAATATGTCCTTATAGCACTGGTTTGTAGTTTATTAGCACAACAGTTTTTGGTTGAAACACTGTCAAAGGACCTCTTTTTGCTCAGTTTTATCTGGCTCTTGAATCTGAAGCAGGTAAAAAAAAAAAATGATTGTCAAATGTGTTTTGTTCATCATTCAAAAGCTCAGCTGTCCCTAGTCTGTTTCTGAAAACACTGGGCAGACATTGAACACAGCAGACACCGAGGATACGACAGTAACTGAGACGTGGTCTTGCTGTGGGACCCGTGGTGAGACCCAGAGTGTAAGATAAATGTACCCGAGGGCCATAGACACTGTGACGTGCAATCTGCATCTCAGAAGACAGGCAGAGCAGGGGAAGGGTCTTGATGCTCTCATATTCCCTGCCACCCCCTCATCTGACCATCCTCCAGGACCCCCTGTGTGAGGAGGGATCTCTGTCCACCCGGTTGCCCATGACAGAAACCAGAGTCTCCCTGGGGACCCGCCCTTTCTCAGGGCTCCCATCCCATCATTCACCCTGCCATTTCCATCCTCTATATTCCTGCCTCCTGGGTCTCATACATTGTACCACCTCCTGTCTCCTCCACCTTCCACTCAGCCTTTCCTGCTGCGGTTCCTGCACCAGCCTCCTGTGTCCCTGCCTCAGTCAGCCTCTCCCAGCCCCACCAGAAAGCCATGTGACATAGAACACTTGCATTGCTCCAGGAGTTCCTGAATCCACTCTAGGAGGTGAAAGTCTCATTATTCTTGTTTCAGAGATGAGCAGATTGAAGCACAGAGAAGGGAATAATTTGTGCAAGGTGGTACAAAGAGTAAGAGGTGGAGCTAGGATTTGAACCCTGGTTCAATGCTGGAGTCCATGCTCACAGCTAATCCATGTGCAGCCTTTCAGTATTAATAGAAACAGAGCATTGATCACCATCTTCTCCTGCCCAAAAGCCATTAGTGGCAGAAAGGATTAAGGAATTCATGGTCCTTAGTCTGGCAGCAAGCACCATTTTCACCAACCTAACCCAGTTGTCCAACCTCCCAGTACTGTATCCTCGTGTCTCTTAGCTTTTCTGAAAACATTGCATGCCCAAACCCTCAAGCCATTGCCCAGCTTCTTTCCTATCCTTTCCACTGTTGCTCTGCAGTCCTACTCTCCACTCACAGGAGAGAAGGCTTCTCCTACCCCACCCCCACCCCCTGGCTGCCGGGAGGGTGTTCTCTGCGTTTCCTCAGGGACTCTCCCCCAACCCTGTCATCTGTGCTGGCTGC
>NW_027827679.1:0-272 GCF_054177405.1 Leptonychotes weddellii | reverse complement strand
ACCACAACACCAATCCATGTAAATTTTCAATTAAACCTCTATGCTCTTAGCCGTCGATCTTGAGCTTTTCTCATCACTTCATCTCACAGTTTCAAAAGTCATTCACACATTTCAACTTCGATTTCTCAGTCATTTCAAAATCAAGAAACTCCAAGTCAATTTCATCTCATCTTTCCTCTCCTAATTCAAAGTTACCTTCTAAATGGATCATGTAACCAAAGTCCAGTGACTAGTTTTCTAGTCAAGAAATCTTTAAACTCTACTCCGTGCTT
>NW_027827678.1:0-272 GCF_054177405.1 Leptonychotes weddellii | reverse complement strand
CTGCTATAAACATCGGGGTGCACATACAAGGGGCACATTCTTATTTTCCTTGTGAGTTTATGTTCTGTAGGCATATTATTATTATTATTATTATTATTATTACTATTTTTGCACTTACCCTTCATTCTGGTAGTTCTCTGTTTGCCTCCCTGCCTCCCACCCACCACCTCCCATCCATATCATCTCTCTCTCTCTCTTCCCAACTCTGGCCAGGAGACTGTTCTATGCAGACAGAATCCTCTGGGCTCTCTGTCCTCTGGCTTCCTGTTGGG
>NW_027827677.1:0-272 GCF_054177405.1 Leptonychotes weddellii | reverse complement strand
GGGTTTATAGCACAGTGCAGGCTCTCAATAATGAAAACAGAATCAACAAACACACACAAAAGTACTTGTTGGAGGAATGATGGAATGAAGTGGAAACTGGATTTCAGATTGAGATCGATGACAGTTTTTTAAAAAATTTTATTTATTTATTTGAGACAGAGAGAGAGCACAGGGGAGGGGCACAGGGAGAGGGAGAAGCAGACTCCCCACTGAGCAGGGAGCCCCACATGGGGATCGATCCCAGGACCCTGGGATCATGACCTGAGCCGAAG
>NW_027827676.1:0-272 GCF_054177405.1 Leptonychotes weddellii | reverse complement strand
TCACTCACCAACACTCGGTGGAGATCTTACTCATCTTGAATACTGTACATCTGACAATAATTCTCCTCCTCCTGCGTTACCCTCCCAGTAGCACTCATTGAGTTCTTCCTGTTTACCAGGAATGATAGATTTCTCAGTTCTCACAGTAACCATTCCCAGTAAGGACTATTGTCATTCCCATTGTGACAACTGAGGCAGCTGAGCCTCAGGGAGGTAAACTGACTTGGCCAACACCACCCAGCCACGGAGCAGCAGAGCCTGCATCTGAGCCG
>NW_027827675.1:0-272 GCF_054177405.1 Leptonychotes weddellii | reverse complement strand
TGACTTGCCGTGTCTCAGGTGAAATGGGGCCTCACTAAGGAAGTGATGTGATCAGGGTTGCATTTTTAAAGATTTTATTTATTTATTTGAGAGAGAGAGAGAGTGAACAGAGGGGTAGGGAGGAGCAGAGGGAGAGGGAGAAGCAGACCCCCACCCCACCCCACCCCCCACTGAGCAGGGAGCCCAACCTGAGCTGAAGGCAGATGCTTAACCGACTGAGCCACACAGGTGCCCCAGGGTTGCATTTTTAAAGGATTAAGACCTTTGAAAGG
>NW_027827674.1:0-272 GCF_054177405.1 Leptonychotes weddellii | reverse complement strand
ATCTGGCCCTACTCCACTTCTGTCTGGGATTGTGTTATGCCATTAGCTCGGAATAGTATTTTGTTATTATTACTATTTTTTTTATAAAGATTTTATTTACTTATTCATGAGACACAGAGAGAGAGAGAGAGACAGAGGCAGAGGGAGAAGCTGGCTCCCCGCGGAGCAGGGAGCCCGATGCGGGACTCGATCCCAGGACCCTGGGATCACGACCTGAGCCGAAGGCAGACGCTTAACCGACTGAGCCACCCAGGCGTCCCGTATTTTGTTAT
>NW_027827673.1:0-272 GCF_054177405.1 Leptonychotes weddellii | reverse complement strand
TAGGCACATCCCCCATGCGCTTCTTTCAAATAATTCCAGAAATGAGACGCTTCTCTTGTATAGATTGCTATCTTTCTCCTCAAAGGATGATTCTGGTGGATTTATGAGCTTAATCTCCACTGATTTCACCAGATGGTCTAGTTTCACAGGGGACATTACAGCAGGGGGTCATATTTTGGCCCCAGCGTGTTCATATCCTCTGTGTGTGTGTGTGTGTGTGTGTGTTCAGTGATCCGGCTGCACTTTGTGTTGGCCTGGACTTCAGTGCTTTC
>NW_027827672.1:0-272 GCF_054177405.1 Leptonychotes weddellii | reverse complement strand
TGTGGTATATACATACAATAAAATATTAGTCATAATAAAATGAGGAAACCCTACCATTTGTGACAACATAATGTAGCTTAAAGGCATTATGCTAAATGAAAGAAGTCAAAGAGAGAAAAACAAATGCTGTATGATCTCACTTAAACGTGGAATCTAAAAGAAAACAACAACAGAACTGAAGGAAAAGGAGATCAGACTTGTGGTTCCCAGCGGCACAGGGTGGAAGGAGGGGGAAGTTGAAGAAGGTGGTCACAAGGCACAAACTTCCAGTT
>NW_027827671.1:0-272 GCF_054177405.1 Leptonychotes weddellii | reverse complement strand
GGCAGAGGAAGAGAATCTTCAAGCCCACTCCGTGCTGAGCACGGAGCCCAACGTGATGTGGGGCTTGATCTCAGGACCCGAGACTGTGTAAAACCAAGAGTCAACACTTAACTGACTAAGCCACCCAGGTGCCCCTGTTTTAGTCACTGTTATAAGTCACCTATTATTTGCAGCTAAAAGCATTTTACCTGATAAAGTTCCCAAGGTCTACAGGGTAAGATCTACTCCTTTCCATACGACTGAAAAACTTTCATAAGCTTGCCTTAGCTAAG
>NW_027827670.1:0-272 GCF_054177405.1 Leptonychotes weddellii | reverse complement strand
CTGGGTGGCTCAGTTGGTTAAGCGACTGCCTTCGGCTCAGGTCATGATCCTGGAGTCCCTGGATCGAGTCCCGCATCGGGCTCCCTGCTCGGCAGGGAGTCTGCTTCTCCCTCTGACCCTCCCCTGTCTCATGCTCTCTCTCTCTATCTCATTCTCTCTCTCAAATAAATAAATAAAATCTTTAAAAAAAAAAAAAAAAGCCTCTCTAAAAGCTTCAGGTGCTCCAAACCCTTGCATTTGGTGTTTCTCAAAGTGGGGTGTGGCATCTGCAG
>NW_027827669.1:0-2453 GCF_054177405.1 Leptonychotes weddellii | reverse complement strand
ATGAGATACCACCTCACACCAGTCAGAATGGCTAAAATTAACAAGTCAGGAAACGACAGATGTTGGCGGGGATGCGGAGAAAGGGGAACCCTCCTACACTGTTGGTGGGAATGCAAGCTGGTGCAGCCACTCTGGAAAACTGTATGGAGGTTCCTCAAAAAGTTGAAAATAGAGCTACCATATGATCCAGCAATTGCACAGGGCACGATTTTTAAATCTGCTTACGTCACATTTCAGTGTTTCAACATACGACCTGGTGGGGGGCACCCAGGTTCAGGTCATAAACCTTTCTCAAGAACTGCATATTTGATGTCCTTCCGGCCTAGGTCCATTTTGTCAAATGGAAAAATCAAGTCTGGGAAGGGTGCGTTGGCTGTTCTAATTACGGTCTACCTCAATGGGCATCACTTCCACCAAAACGCACGCCAGCTGTTTTCACCAAGGAGACTCCCCTCTTGACCATCAAGAAAGCACAAACACAAAAGCTTCACTCAAAGATTCAAAATCCTCTAAAAATCAAGAAAAAAATATGCTTAGCACACAGAGGAGGAAAAAGGAAGTGACAACAAAAGGAACAAGCCTGGCCATATGATTAAATGAGATTTAATATTCACTGATACTTCTTGGGGGAAAAAAGTTGACAGTTGGGGGGGAATTAACCAGGTGGAGATCTGGATACCTGGCCTCCCTGGTGCCCCTGCCCAGCCCCTGTATCACTTGTGTGGAAGAGTCTAGAAAATCCCAAGTCTATTTTAACTCTCCCATTGAGAGATTAGAGAGTTGAGCCCAGAAGATGAAGTGATAAATGAAGTCATAGAACTCATCAGCAGGACAAGTTGTCTCCACTCCCCCATCTTCTGAGGGGCTTATTCACCACCTTCATTTCCATGCCCATCCCTCCTCCCCCGATTGAGACGCTCAACCCAGACCTGTCCTCAGAGCTCCCAGACGTCTCCTCAGCAAAGCCAATTGTATGTCCCAAAGATGACTCAAGGTTGCAAACTGTGCATATAATCTCCCCCAAGACCTGGCTCTTTTCCGGTGTTCACAGGTTTATGAATCACACGGCTATCCAGCCAGGTGCTCAAATCTGAAAGCTACGCATCCCCCCAATCCCTCATTTCCCCCTCTTAATTACATCCTCTCGATCACCAGCTCTTGTTGATTTCAACTCTCAGACACTCACAGACTCTCCACTTTCCTCCCCTTTCCTTGCTGTCGTTTTGTTTTGCTCAGAATTCCACACTACCTCCTCAAGCATTTCGCTGCTTCCATTCATGCTCTTGTGGCCTATTTTCCACACAAGAGGAATGAGAACACTTCGGAATCCATAAATCAGATCATGTAACTTTCCTATTTAAAAGCCTCCCCTTTACTCTTCAAATAAAAGCCAGTATCCTCATCCTGACCTACAAGACCCCATCTGACCTAGCCCCTCGACTACGTCTCCAGGCTGCCTCCTCTCTCCTTCCCACAGCTCATCTTCCTCCACCCTCTCTGGTCCGCTTTCTCTTCCTCAAACAAGCCAAGCTTAATTTGGCCTTAGGATATTTGCATCAAGGACTCTCTTTCCTGGCCTGGAAATCTCCTTAGCTGTTTGCGGGGTAGGAGGCTGCTTATCATTGAAGTCTTAGCTCAAATGCCATCTCCTCAATGAAGCCTTCCCTGACCCCCCTAATTTAAAGTTGCCCAAAGTCACTTGATAGCATATCTCCTTGATAGGCTGAACTATATCCAATTGCCAGTATTTAGTAATTTTTGGCCAATAAAAATCTTAATTTTGTGTAGTTCAACTAATATTCTCTTGGTAGCACTTACTAATACCTGCTATTTTCATATGTACTTATTTATTCCCTCTGTTCCCACATTAGAATAGATGGTTTGTGTGATAATTGGTGTATAACCAGTACCTAAGATATTTCCTGGCACATAACAGATAACGAATGAATTAATGAAAAAAGAATGAAGTGGTCAGTGGTTGTCTCCCCCTCATCGATTTTACACTCCACGAGGCCAAAGGCTTTATGTATTTTGTTCACACTGAAATGCCAGTATTTATCACAGTGGTCGTGCTGTGTGATGTGGAAGGAATGAAGGACTCCTAACTCCCAGTTGAATAATCTCATCTTCAGGTTCTCATTCCTGTTCTAATCTGCAGTGACTGCATTTGATAACATGGAACATTTCTAAATTCTCTGAGAATCAGATAGGTACCTATTATTCAAGCAGAATTTATTCTTTCTACACAAGAGAATGATCTAGACCAGGGGTTGGCAAAGATAGTAAATACTTTGGGTTTGGGGGGTCACACAACCTCTGTTGTAACTACTCAACTCTGCCAAGGTAGTGTGAAATTTGCCATAGGCAATATGCAAATGACTGAGCTTGGGTGTGATGGAATAAAACTTTTTTTTCTATTTTATTATGTTATGTTAATCACCATACATTACATC
>NW_027827668.1:0-13475 GCF_054177405.1 Leptonychotes weddellii | reverse complement strand
AAATCAAAACCACATTGAATTACCACCTTACAGCAGTTAGAATGGCCAAAATGGATAGGGAAAGAAACAACAAATGTTGGAGAGGTTGTGGAGAAAGGGGAACCCTCTTACACTGTTGGTGGGAATGCAAGTTGGTACAGCCACTTTGGAAAACAGTGTGGAGGTTCCTCAAAAAATTAAAAATAGAGCTACCCTATGACCCAGCAATTGCACTCCTGGGTATTTACCCCAAAGACACAGATATAATGAAAAGAAGGGCCATATGCATCCCAATGTTCATAGCGGCAATGTCCGCAATAGCCAAACTGGAAAGAGCCTAGATGCCCTTCAATAGATGAATGGATAAAGAAGATGTGGTCCATATATACAATGGAATATTACTCAGCCATCAGAAAGGATGAATACCCAACTTTTACATCAACATGGGTGGGACTGGAGGAGATTATGCTAAGTGAAATAAGTCAAGCAGAGAAAGTCAATTATCATATGGTTTCACTTATTTGTGGAACATAAGGAATAGCATGGAGGACATTAGGAGAAGGAAGGGAAAAATGAAGGGGGGGAAATCGTAGGGAGAGATGAACCATGAGAGACTGTGAACTCTGAGAAACAAACAGGGTTTTAGAGGGGAGCGGGGAGGGGGGATGGGTTAGCCCGGTGATGGATATTAAGGAGGGCACATACTGCATGGAGCACTGGGTGTTATACGAAAACAATGGATTTTGGATCACCACATCAGAAACTAACGAGGTATTATATGGTGACTAACATAACATAATAAAGTTAAAAATAAAAAGAGTCAGATGCTTAACCGACTGAGCCACCCAGGTGCCCCTAGATGTATATTTAAAGTTTTATGAAACTGCCAAGCTATTTTCCAAAATGGTTATACCATTTTATAGCCCCACTAGCAGTGGGAGTTCCCATTGCTCCACACCCTCATCAACACTTTGTACGTTATGGTCAATCTTTTTAACCATTCTATTTGGTGTGTAACATCTCATTGTGGTTGTAATTTTCATTTTCCTAATGACCAGTGATGTCAAGCATATTTTCATGTGTTAATTTTCCATCTGTATCTCTTCTTTGATGAAGTGTCTTCAAGTCTTTTGCCGATTTCTTTATTGCATTGTTTTCTTACTACTGAATTTGGAAAAGTTCTTCATATACATTGGATAGAACTATCAGATAAATGCTATTTAGTAATTATTCCCAGTGACTTGTCTTCATTTTCTCACAGTGGTTTTCAAAGAGCAGAAGTTGTATGTTTTGGTGAAGCCTAATTTACCAATTTTTTTTCTGTATTGGGTTGTGCTTTTTGTGTAATATCTAAGAAATCTTTGCCTAACTCAAGATCACAAAGATTTGCTACATTTTTTTCGAGGAGTTTTATAGATTTTAAGGTTTATGTTTAGACCTATGACACATCTTTAATTAATTCTTGCATTTGGAATATAGGTTAAAGTTGGTTTTCTTACATGTGGTATCCAGTTGTTCCATTATATGTTGAAAAGACTATCCCTTTACCAACTGCCTTTTGTACCTTTGCCAAAAATCAGCTGTCCATATATATGTGCGTCTGTTTCTCCACTTTTATTTTCTTCCATTCATCTTTTTTCTTATGTTGATGCCAATACCACATTCTCCTAATAGCTGTAGCTTTTTGTAATATGTCTTGAAATCAGGAACCAACTCTCTTCTTACTTTTCAAAGTTATTTTGGCTAGTCTAGGTTCTTTACTTTTCCATATAAATTTTAGAATCAGCTTGACAGTTTCTACAAAAATACCTACTAGAATTTTTTGATGGGCATTGCACTGATTCTATAGATCAATTTGGGGAGGATTTTAACAGTAATAGGTCTTTTTACACACAAACTCAGTATGTCTTTCATTTATTTAGGTCTTTAATTTCTTAGGAATGATTTTTTGTTTTAAGTAAACATTTTATTTTAGAATGATGGTAGATTTAACAAAATGTTGCAGAGATAGTACGTAGAATATTTCTCACTCAGTTTCCCCCAGTGTTAACATCTTAATATTATTAGGAATCTTTTGTAGTGTTCAGTGTCAGGTCTTAAACAATTTTGTTAAATTTATCCTTATTTCGTATATTTTATATCTGTTCATTGCTTACATATGGAAGTACAGTTACTTTTTGTATATTGATCTTATATCCTGGGAGCCTCCTAAACTTATATTAGTTCTTGTTAGCTTTATTATAGATACTGTAGCATTTTCCAGATAGAGGCTTATGTTGCATATGAATAAAGAAAGTTTTATTCTTCCTTTCCCATATGGATGTCTTAATGTTGGATAGAAGTGGTAATAGCAGAAATCCTTGGCTTTATTCCTCACCTCAGGAATATTCCTTCTTTGTCCATTACTGGTGATGTTTGCTGTAGATTTCTTGTGATTCTTCTTTATCAGGTTGCCTACAATTTCTAGTTTGCAGACAGTTTTTATCAGGAATGGATGATAGATTTTGTAAATATATTTTTCTTCATTTACTGACATGATCATACGGTTTTCCCTTTTTAGTTTATTAATATGATGAATTACACTGACTTTTAAAATAATAAACCAACTTTGCATTCTTGGAACCAAACCCCACCTATTTGTGATACATTATCATTTTTTATACTATTGGACTCATTTTTCTAAAATTTTGTTCAAAACTTTAATATATAATATATGATGGATATTGTAGTATAGTTTTCTTTCCTTATAATAGCTTCATCTGGTTTTGGTTTCAGAGTAATGCTAGCCTCTTAGAAATATTTTCATCTTCTGCAATTTTCTGGAAGAGTTTGTGTAGGATTTGTATTATTTCTTTTTTAAATGTTTGAGAGAAATCCCCAGTAAGCAAACATCCTAGAGTTTTCTTCGTGGGAGGGTTTTTAACTACAAATAAAATGTCTTTAATAGATACAGGATTGTATAGGTTACCCAGTTTTTCTTGAGTGAACCTTAGTAGTTTGTATCTTTCAGAAAACTTGTCCCTTTTACCTGAGTTGTTAAATTTGTTGACATGAAGTTATTTATAATACTCTCTTATGATCCTTTTATTTTTATTTATTTTAAGATTTTATTTATTTGAGAGAGAGTGCGCACAAGCAGGCAAAGGGACAGGCAGAGGGAGAAGCAGGCTCCCTGGAGAGCCGGACGTGGGGCTTATCTCAGGACTCTGAGATAATGACCTGAGCGGAAGGCAGACACTTAACTGACTGAGCCACTCAGGCGCCCCTCTTAAGATCCTTTTAATATCAGTAGAATCTCTGGTGATGTCACCTTTCTTAAACCTGCTGTCAGCAATTTGTGTCTTCTTTCTCATACCGCACCCCCTGCCCCAGCATTTTTTGTTTTGGTGAGGGAAGCATTCTGATAATCAGGAAAATAATAAATTTCTTTAATATTTTCAAATAACCAACTTTTTGATTTTGTTGATTTTCCTCTGCTACTGAGTTCTTGTTTCTATTTCATTGATTTTTGCTGTTTTTTTTTTTTTAAAGATTTTATTTGAGAGAGAGAGAGAGAGAGCAGGAACAGGGGGAGGGGCAGAGGGAGATGGAGAAGCAGACTCCCGCTGAGCAGGGAGCCCTATATGGGACTTGATCCAGGGACCCTGTGATCATGACCCAAGCTGAAGGCAGACGCTTAACTGACTGAGCCACCCATGCACCCATTTATTTTTTTCTTAGATTCCATTTCCTTTTCTGTTTCTAGTTTAATAAGGTTAAATCCGAGACCATTGATTTCAGATCTTTCTAATATAGGTGTTGAGTGCTATAAATTTTTAAGTATTTTTGAGGCATTCTGTAAATTTTGACACATTCTATTCATTTTCACTTAACTGAAAATATTTTTTAATTTACCTTTGATTTTGTCTTTTACCTATAAGTTATTATTTAGTTTCCAGATACTGAGTGTTTTCCAAATATCTTTCTGTTATTGATTTCTTTTTTTTTTTTTAAGAGTGTATTTATTTTTGGCAGAGAAACAGCGAGAGAGGGAACACAAGCAGGGGGAGTGGGAGAGGGAGAAGCAGGCCTCCCGCTGAGCAAGGAGCCCGATGCGGGGCTCGATCCCAGGACCCCGGGACCATTACCTGAGCCTAAGGCAGACAACGACTGAGCCACCCATGCGCCCCTCTGTTATTGATTTCTAATTTAATTTCATTGTGGTCAGAGAACATAGTATGATTTGAGTCCTTTGAAATTTAATCTTGGTAAATTTCCATGTCCACTTGAAAAAAATATGGATTCTGTTTCTGTTGGGTGGAGTGTTCTGAAAGTATGAATTACGTCAGATTGGTTGATGGTGTTCATGTCTTTATCCTTTCAGTTTTATTGAGAGTAGCATTTTGAAATCTCTGACTATAACTGTGGGCTTATCTTTTAATCTTTGTATTTCAGAATTCAGTAATCTCAGTAGTTCTTTGTATTACTTTATATATTTTGAAGCTCTGCTGTTAAAACCTTTATGATTTGTTATGTTCTCTTGATTGACTAATTTATCATTATGGAATTCTTCTTTATTTTTGGCAGTATGTTGTGCTCTCAGATCTTTGTTGTCCAATGCTAATATAGCTACTCCAACTTTCTTTAGAGAAGTGCTTGAAATATGTATCTTTTTCCATCCTTGTACCCTTATGCTATTTGTTTCCTTTTATTTTCAAGTGGGTTTCTTAAAGGCAGCAGGCAGTTGGGTCTTGCTTTTTTTTAATTAATTTTTTAAGTTTTTTTTTTTTTTAATTAATATATGTATTATTTGTTTCAGGGGTACAGTTCTGTGATTCATCAGTCTTATGCAATTCACAGCGCTCACCATAGCACATACCCTCCCCAGTGTCCATCACCCAGCTACCCCATCCCTACCACCCCCTTCCACTCCAGCAATCCTCAGTTTGTTTCCTGAGATTAAGAATGTCTTATGGTTTGTCTCCCTCTCTGGTTTTGTCTTGTTTCATTTTTCCCTCCCTTCTCCTATGATCCTCTGTCTTGTTTCTCAAATTCCACTGATAATTGTCTTTCTCTGATTGACTTATTTTGCTTAGCATAATTGGGTCTTGCTTTTTCACTTATCTTGATAATCTTCCATTTTAACATAAAGGGGCGTTTATTAGATTGTTTACATTTAACATAATAATTAGTATGCTTGGATTAAATCTTTTATCTTGCTATTTGTTTTCTATTTCATCCCTCTCTTTGTTTCATTTTACTTATTTTGGATTGATTGATTGCTTTTTATGAGTCCATTTTATTTCTTTTGTTTGGTTAGTAGATATAATCACTGTGTTATTTTATTGGTTGTCTTTCATTTTATACTATACATCTATAATTTGCCACAGTCTGCCTCCAAGTAATGTTGCACTATTTCATGTATGATTTAAGAACTTCACAGAAGCATACTTTTGTTTCCCCCTACTCTGTGGTAGTGTTGGACACTTTACTTCTTCATAGAAATCCGACAAGATCTTGTCATTTTTCCTTTGAGCAGTTATCTTTTGAAGAGATTTAAATAAATTTTCTAGCAGATACCATTTTCATTTGCCTAAAGGATATTCTTTAACATTCCTAGTAATGCACTTCTGCTGATTATGAATTTTTTGGGCTTCTGCCTGTCTGACAGACTCTATCTCTCCCTAATTTTCGAATGATTTTTATAGTGGGTAAGAAATTGTTCGTTTTCAGGCGCCTGGGTGGCTCAGTTGGTTAAGCGACTGCCTTCGGCTCAGGTCATGATCCTGGAGTCCCTGGATCAAGTCCCGCATCGGGCTCCCTGCTCAGCAGGGAGTCTGCTTCTCCCTCTGACCCTCCCCCCTCTCATGTGCTCTCTCTCATTCTCTCTCTCTCAAATAAATAAATAAAATCTTTAAAAAAAAAAATTGTTCATTTTCCTCTGAGTACATTAAAGATGTAGCTCCATTTTTTTTATTTGCATTTTTTCTGATGGGAGTCTGCTATAATTTTTTTGTTTTTTTGGTGATGGGTTTTTTCCCCTCCCACTGCAATTTTGTTTATTGCTGGTTTTAAACAATTTGATTATTGTCTATATAATTTCCTTCATGTTTGCTGTGCGTCGGTTTTACTGAACTTCTTGGATCTGTATGTTTACTGTTTTTATCAAATTTGGAAATTTTTTGGCCATTATCTTTTTAAGTATTTTTCTTTTCATTCTTTTTGGGGGCTTGAGTTACACCTCTTTGGCTGCTTGAAGTTGTCAGAGTTTAGTGAGGTTCTTTTTCTTTTTTTTTCCACTCAAATTCATTTTGTCTCTCAGAGATCAGTGTTTTTTGTTGCCGGATACCTCATATTTTGGAGTGCCATTATTTTCAGATATTATGTTTGGTTTTTTAGTTATTTCATACAGAGAGTCAGTCTGGTCCCTGTTACTCCATCATATTGATCAGAAGTGAAAGTCTCTAAACTCTTAATTACAAATTAATAGACAAATGTATTCTTGTAAAACGTTGAAACACTGATGACAGTGTCCGTCTCTGATGAGTCACCTAGTATAATCCCAGTCTTCCTCTTCCCGGAAGTTACACCTGCTTGTAGTATGCATCTCCTCAGAAATTTTTCCCCATTTATACAGATACATAAAATATACCCATAGAAACAATGTTATTTTAAAAAAATGTGAGTTTTTTTTTTTCCAGTTTATTTCTACTTAAATTGCCTGTTTCATCTCTGTCCTCCAGGCAGCTAAGAAAGAGCATGCAGCCATCATTCTTTGGAACACTACATCTTGGAAACAGGTGCAGAATTTAGTTTTTCACAGTTTGACTGTCACGCAGATGGCCTTCTCACCTAACGACAAGTTCTTACTAGCTGTTTCCAGAGATCGAACCTGGTCACTGTGGAAAAGGCAGGACACAATCTCACCTGAGTTAGGTAAAACAGCTTCTAATTGGAAGGTTATTAGTGAAATACTTATGTCCATTTTATATACCTTGTGGAGCTACTAGGTGAAGAGGACCAGAAGTGATAACAGGGTGAAGGCCAGAGTCTCACTGTTGTGAAGTCTTTCGAAGTTGTGTTCTGAGGAAGACTCAACTTTCCTTGTAAGATTTAAATGCAGTGATCTTTGAGTTAACTTGCTTGTGATTATATAGTCAGGATGGCATCTCAGTTAAAAGAAACATAAAAATCTAAAAAATACAGATTTTGTGGATTGTTACACAATGCCAACATAAAACTTGAATAGGTGCCATATTCTGAGCTCGGGTTTTATGGGACAGGAATAATGAAGATACAATTAACTTATGAAACTTATTAGGACCATTATCTTTACTGTTTTCTTGCTTAACCCCTGTCACTTTGATAATTAGGAAGGACAGTTTAGGCATCCATCTGTGAATACCGTGACCTCAGGGCGCAGGATACTAACACCCACCTGCATTCTCCTCTGAGCCTGGCATAGATTAAAAACAAAAGAGGGGTGGAACCTTTGTGTTGTTGGAGCATGGCCTGTTTCTATTCCCCCCATTTCTTTGGGTGAAATCTAGAGCGTGTTTAAAATATCTTCATGTTGTTTAATTCTGTTATAATCATTCCATTGGTATAACTTGCATGCAGTTTGATCCTGTGGTATTCCTAATCTCTTAGTTTTCTTGTATTTTAGAGACTGACACATATTAAACAGTACATGTTAGAACAGACTGATTTCTTTTGCAACTACTGATTTCCTAACATGCAACCTTCACTTTTTAAAAAGTTACTGGGATACTAATGATACCTCCATAATCTATTGTATCTTTATGGATTATAGATTAATAGATACATTCCTCTTCCCTCTTCATAAGTAATTTTATTTTTTTAGCTGTAGTCCATATGGGGCTAGAAGTTACCTTACACTTAAATCTTACAAGGGAAAATGGTTTTTTAAGGTTTTCATTCATTTGGGGGTTTTTTCATTATTTAAGAGTACATTAATCTTTTTTCCATGTGTGTAAATCTGGCTACTTCCTGAGTAAAGTTAAATTGCTCAGGCTTCTTTCGTGGGCATAAAGTTGAATTTTTAGTTAAGTGCCTGGAAGATGTTTGTCACCAGTCACTGAAGAGTGACTAGTAACATAAAAGCATTCCCTACTGGAAAAGTACCTGTATGTCCATAGCCTTCTGGTGAGGGCCAGCAACCTAGTCTGTTGCAAAAGTCCACATGTATAAATTGATTGCTAAAGGGTGTGATGTATATGGCACATAAGCATAGATTTCTACCAGATAAAAACAGCTCTGTCTGCCTTGTGAGTAGTGTATATGGTGTTTCTTTCAGACCCAGTTTTCAGCCTCTTCGCCTTCACCAACAAGGTAACTGCTGTGCACAGTAGAATTATTTGGTCTTGTGATTGGAGTCCCGATAGCAAATATTTCTTCACGGGGAGTCGGGACAAAAAGGTAATTTTTTTTTAACTTAGTATTATTTCAAATGTAAAATAATAATACAGGTATGTTTGGATAGAAAACACATAATCCTGACTTTCTGATACAATTAAAAAAATCAATCTATGTATTCTCTTCTGTGTTTTTTCATATGCATGCATAAAAAGGCTTTTCTTGTTAAATTCTATAAATACATTTCTCTGAAATATCAAATATGAAAAGAAAACCTTTCAGATACAGGGTATTTATCAGATGGCCCCAGTGGGAAAGAAAGTAGTGAATGAAATGGTTGAAGACTAACCAACTAGGAGAGCACGACAGGGTGGAGGGGTGTAAAGAGGAAAACAGTTGGCTTCTTTTCTTTTTCATACTTTTATGAATTAAAATTTTTCTCTACAATAGATGATTATTGCCTAGTCATTCAATGGAGGAGGCAGTGTGTGTGTATGTGTGTGTGTGTGTCCCTAGCTTTGAAAAAATCAAAACAAGTTAGCTAGGAATGGGTTCTTGACCACGGCCCTCACCCTGGCCTCCAGTCTCTCCTGTCCTCACACTCTTTAAAATGCCCTTTCCTTTTTCTGCAGTGCCTGCAGACCAGAGGTGGTGAGGCAGTTGAGCATTTGCTTTCCTCTCCCTGCCCTCTCCAGTTGTCATGGTACAAATTCCCTAAGCAGAGGACTAATGTGGACATGTCGCTCAGTGAAACACTGAAATGTCAGCCTCTAAACCCGTTTCTCTGAGACCTTCACTTGCGTCCATTTGCTGGTTCATTTCTTCCCCGGTGCTTCTGGCTTTGCTGTGCTGGCTGCCGAGGAAGCAGGACCGCTCTGCCCTCTGCTGTTGCGCAGTCGCACGTGCCCCAGCTGTGGCTCCTGGGGCTGTGTCAGGCCTGAAACGGACAGAGCGCCACCCACCACACATTGTCAGAAGTGGTCAGAGCCTCCTACTTGGAATCTTGCTTTGATCTGGATTTTGCAGGTGTTGTCCACTGCACTTCCCTCTCTCTTTCTTTGTGGCCAGTCACACCCCCTGGAGGCGTGAGCTTCTGTTAGGGATTTTTGTGTCCCCTTAGTGCCCACGGTTCTTGGTCACGCCACTTCGAAGAATGAAGAGGTAGAGCAGACAGAGTGGTGGTCAGCGAAGCAAAGTTTATTGAGCAAGAGTAGAAAGCTCCCAGAGAGGGAGGGGAACCCGAGTGGGTTGCCCTTGGAGTTTCTAAGTTTAGGGGTTTTTATGAGTTCTGCTTTTGCGGAACTTTTTTAAGCGGTCAGGGTGTGCTGAGTCGTGCCAATCAGGGCTTTGATCATGTATCTGTCTACCTATTAGGTTAATGTCCACATGCTGATGGTCCTTTTTTTGCTGACATCTGGGGGCTTAGGTCTTAACTGCCCCTTGCTCGTGACATTGACAAATGCTTTTGTGGTTAATTGTCTTATTTTAGGATGTTTTGTAGAAGTCATTTCTGCAAAGACTGCAAAACCAGAATGTCAGTGCTATTTTATTTTAGCTGTCCTGACTCCATATTTTCTTGTTGGGTTCCCTGGCCCTGACTGCCTAACTGTCCAACTAACTCCTAACACTTCCAGGGAAGCGTCATTTCTTACGCAGGGTATCATCAAGGTTAAGTGCTCCTGACTGCTCAGTTGTTTCCCTGAGCAGTTGGTATAGAGGAAGAGCCAGGGATTGATTGGTCCCCATGCATTCTGTGGTAACTTCTTGGAGATGTGTACGAGCTTCTTGTGATGATGTGACTGATAGACTCTCCCTGGATTAGAACTGGTTTCCTGAGCGTGCTAGACAATCCCTGGTCTCTGGGCAGGGACAGTCCGTGTTTGGACCAGCACACTTAGGTAACTGAGGTCTCACAGACTTGTGTCTGCTACACCATGGCTTCTCTGTGATGCCTGAAATACTCTGAAATCCTGGAACATCATCTGCAAACATAAGTGAGGTGTTTTTTAAATGCTAGAGTGAATAGTTTGCATTATCTGTGCCATCGATACTCGAATGCATTGCTGGAAGCCCTGCGGAGAGAAAGCTTTACAGACTCTAATCCGTCTCTGTCAGGTGGTTGCGTGGGGTGAGTGCGACTCCAGTGATGACTCCATGGAACACAGCATCGGGCCCTGCTCCTCGGTCCTGGACGTGGGCGGAGCAGTGACAGCCGTTGGCGTCTGCCCGCTGCTCAGCCTTTCCCAACGGTCAGTGTCCGAGTGGGGCTTTGTTTTACATTTTTGTGAACACCTGATTTTTTAATATGTAGCCCTCTCATATTTTCATTTGTGGTTGATCTTAGCTTCTGAGTTGCTATTTTTTTCATAATGCTTAGTTTCTTATAAGAATTGTTAAATTGATAGAACTTGATGATATGCAGAGTGAGAAAATGGGGATTGGGAGTGTGGCTCAAAGGTTCTTGTTTCACCAAATTTGTAACTGTGGTGCTTTCTCGGTAACAAATGTCTGCAGTAGAATGAGGGCCCCTGCAGCCAGGGAAACACTGGCTTGTGCACTTTGCCAGCAACGGACAGAGGAAAAAGTGTGCACCCTTGATGGAGAGGCAGCTCCATGAGAGCGGGGTGGGAGCAGTGCACTCTCTCCTGGGCTGGCACTTTGAACCAGAGCCTTCTGTAAGCCACAGACAGTTGGGAACATGGTAGAACTTGGGAACATGGTAGAACTCGGTTAGAGTGAAGACAGATAACAGAAATTCATGCTAATTAATCACTGTCTTCCCCTCCTCCCTTAAAAACAGATACGTTGTTGCAGTAGGATTAGAGTGTGGAAAGGTTTGTTTATACACCTGGAAAAAGACTGATCAAGTTCCAGAAATAAATGACTGGACCCACTGTGTAGAAACAAGTCAAAGGTATTTTCTTACTATTTTTACTTCTATCAGATTAGATTTTGTTATAATTATACAAATTATAATTGTATTTGTTATAAAGCATCAAGTCTTAATTAATTTTTCAAAAATAAATTGCTCTTTTGTAGATCTTGTTTTAAAGATTTATTTATTTGAGAGAGAGCATGCACGAGCAGGGGGAGGGGGCAGAGGGAAAGGGAGTGGACTCTCCGCTGAGCAGGGGAGCTGGACACGGCTGGATTCCAGGACTCTGAGATTTTTGACCTGAGCCGAAATCAAGAGTTGGCCACTTAACCGACTGAGCCACCCAGGCTCCCAAAGCATTGAGGTTTTTTTGTTGTTGTTTTGTTTTTTAAAGATTTTATTTATTTATTTGACAGAGAGAGACACAGCGAGAGAGGGAACACAAGCAGGGGGAGTGGGAGAGGGAGAAGCAGGCTTGCTGCAGAGCAGGGAGCCCGATATGGGGCTCAATCCCAGAACCCTGGGATCATGACCTGAGCCGAAGGCAGACACTTAACGACTGAGCCACCCAGGCGCCCCAAGCATCAAGGTTTTAGTGGCAGTTTTTTTCCAGTTTTATTGAGAAGTATGCCATATAGGTGACTGTAAGTTTACGGCGTATAGCAGGATTTACATACGTTACGAAATGTTACCACAGTATGTTCAGTTTACATCCATTTAGTCATATACATACAATAAAAAGAAGGGAAAGAAAAAGAGAATAAAGGAAAAAAGTCTCTCTTTGTAATGAGAACTCTTAGGATCTACTCTCTTAACAACTTCCCTGTATATCATCCAGCAGTGTCAGCTGTCGTTGTCATGTCTAGGTTACGTGTCTGGTGCTTGTTTTATATCTGGGAGTTTGTACCTTTTGACCACCTTCCTCTGACTCCCTCTCACCCTGCCTTCTGCACCTGGTAACCATAAATCTGATCTCTTTTCCTATGGGTTTTTGTTTTTAATTTTTAAAGATTCTCTGTGTGAGATCATGTAGTATTTGTCTTTAGTGGCAAATTTATGTCACATTTACACGGAGAGGGACACAAATCTCTATTCGTGGTGCTTACCACTAAGTGGTACTATGGTAGTCTCTTGAGATTGATGTTTGTTACTATATTGCACTTGATTTTTAAAAGTTTGCTTAAACAGATTGCTTGTTTGCATAATATCTTTATAGACAACACATTTGAGATGAAAGTGATGTTCATAGTGATGTCATCTAGAAAGTGACTACAGTAGATTTGTAATAAAATTGGATTAAAAATGTTGGTGATTTTTTGAAACATTATAGATTGTGTTTTGGTAGCCTCATCTTGTCTTTGAACACTTCAGCTCAGATCCCATGGCGGAGCAAACTATCAGGTGCCCCTCAAAGTCACATGCCTGCTTTCACGCACAGTAAGTGCTCCCTGAGCCTCATGCCTCAGGCCTGGGCTCTTGCCTCCAGAGCTGGCTTAGAGCATCTGTAATTTACAACCCTCTCCCCACCCCCACCTGCTTAGATAGCAAGATCTTTTTTTAATCTAATTTTTAACCCAAACTATTCCTTAAAAATGTCCAAATTATCAAAAAATCACTAACTTCATTCTGTTACATTTTTTTTTGATTCTTCAACCTTCATATAGCTGAACTGTTCAAAATAGAATGTCAAATACAATTCCAAATGACAGTATCATGATGAAAGTGATGAGCTTGGTGGAGAGAGACCTGTGAGCACATGTGTTTTACAAGATATTTCATCCAGGGGAGTTTGTCTCCTTATTGGCAAAGTATGTTAGTGCTTACAATAATTGTATTGGTTAAAATTAACCTTTTTCCTGCTGCCCTTTTTGGCTTCTCTCCCACCTCTGATGGTGGGTTTAGCAATTGAAATAGTTCATGCTGTTGCTTACTGAAGAGGGAAGTATTCCAGTGAAAATTCCATATTCCAGGTGTTCGAAATGTTCTCTCTTCCTGGGCTCCCCTCCCTTCTTTTCACCTTCCTTTAACCTTGCCCTGCCCATGGTGCTCACTCTCCTCCGCAGATCCTGAATGTGGGATACTGGCAGGAAGCCCCTTAGAAAGCATGAGAAGGGGACAAGTACAGAATTTGTATTTTTTATGTTAAGATTTTTTTTTTTAGTCATTGTGATGGTGTTAGGTTTGTAAGAACTAATTCCTGACTTAACCACATTGTATTATTTGGATTATTTGGAGTTACCAAATTTCAGGTACCTTTCAAATGAAA
>NW_027827667.1:0-272 GCF_054177405.1 Leptonychotes weddellii | reverse complement strand
TCACCCCTCCCCCCCATGTCACCTGTGGCAGGGCTTTCCTGCCCCCTGCCCAGGGCGTCACACTTGGGGACTTACAGATGGCAGCGGCAGCCAGGCATTTCACGACAACCTCAGGGGGCTTGCAGCCTGAGTAGAAGGGCGCACAGACATACTCGGAGAAGCTGAGGCAGATGATGGCGAAGGATGTGGGCTTTATGACAAACAGGCTGGTCCAGGAAAAGAGGTAGGCAGGGATGGGCCCGAAGGCTTCCATCAGGTAAGGGTACTCGCCC
>NW_027827666.1:0-272 GCF_054177405.1 Leptonychotes weddellii | reverse complement strand
GGCTATTTGAGTTCTTTTGTGGTTCCAAATAAATTTCGGGATTGTTTGTTCTAGTTCTATGAAAAATGTGGTCGGTATTTTGATAGGGATTGCATTATATTTGTAGATTGCTTTGGGTAGTATGGACATTTTAACAATATTTGTCCTTCTAATCCATGAACTTGGAATGTCTTTCCATTTCTTTGCATCCTTTTCAATTGCTTTCATCAGTGTTTTATAGTTTTCAGAGGACAGGTCTTTCACCTCCTTGGTTAAATATATTCTTAGGTATT
>NW_027827665.1:0-272 GCF_054177405.1 Leptonychotes weddellii | reverse complement strand
CAGATTCATGAGCAAATTAAATTCTGTCATTGCTTTAAGCCTCTAAGTTTTGGAATAATTTGTTATGCAGCATGAAATAACCAGAACAAGGATTGGGATGATGGCAGAAGGTTTTCAAAAGGCCCTTAGCTTTTGACGTATGACATATAATATCCAGAGAGCTCTGTTGAGCAGCCAAGGGTAGGCCAAAATATAACTTCTTATGAGAAACTAGTGGAGAAGGTGAGTAACAAGTTCTAGAATAGGATGATAATGAAAAGGGTGGGTTTTTT
>NW_027827664.1:0-272 GCF_054177405.1 Leptonychotes weddellii | reverse complement strand
CAATGGATCGTGGATCACCACATCAAAAACCAATGATGTATTGTATGGTGATTAACATAACATAATAAAATTAAAAAAAAAAAAGAATGAAGACAAAATAAAGACCTATCATCATCCAAAAAAAAAGAAAAGAAAGAGAGCTGTGCATTGAAGATGAGTACATTTATAATTTTGAAACGAGATTTACTACTAGAATTAATGAGAAAAAATTGAGATCACTCTGCCCTCATTAAAATTCATCAGTATATTTATTTACACAGAAGCAGAAATTT
>NW_027827663.1:0-272 GCF_054177405.1 Leptonychotes weddellii | reverse complement strand
TGGGGGACCTGCCTCCTGAGAGCAGCCCCACTAGAGCAGGATTGAGAGGCCCCATGCTTCTCCGGCGGGGGGCGAGGGGGCACCGATGAAGGAGCCGTGGCTTTCCTCTGCGCAGCAGGAGACAGGGTCAGCCCCGGCATGCCGAGGGCAGCTCCGAGCTCTGTGCTGCTCATCTGTGAAATGGAATCAGCTCAGGGACAGTTTTCAGGAACATTTTCATGGGAAAGGCACGTGCCGGCGGCTGAGCCGCGGGGCCCCCTGGGGCCGTGGTC
>NW_027827662.1:0-272 GCF_054177405.1 Leptonychotes weddellii | reverse complement strand
GGGACCAGTTGAAATAGGGTCCCCTACTCTTCCGCCATCTTTCCCCCCTCTGACATCTTGGCTCTTTCCACAGTTTGGCTATTGTGGACATTGCTGCTATAAACATCGGGGGGCATGTACACTTTCTGATCCCTACTTTTGTATCTTTGGGGTAAATACCCAGTAGTGCAATTGCTGGATCATATGGAAGCTCTATTTTCAACTTTTTGAGGAACCTCCATACTGTTTTCCAGAGTGGCTGCACCAGCTTGCATTCCCACCAACAGTGTAGG
>NW_027827661.1:0-272 GCF_054177405.1 Leptonychotes weddellii | reverse complement strand
ATATATATAGGCATATAACTGTATAGGTGACATTACTGCGAATATTCCTGACAAAGAGACCTACTGTTTTGATTAGGCTTCGATGAGAACCAAATCCTCTGGTTCTATTCATCTGATGATTAGAATTTTCCTAGCCTAGCTGTGGCTCCACACATTTTAAAGGTTATTTCTTCCCCACGATCCAGATCCTTTCCTGCCCATCACTGGAGAACGTGTTCATATCTTGGTGTGACCCTTGCCTTGCATGTTTGTGCAGCACCCATGTGATAGGT
>NW_027827660.1:0-272 GCF_054177405.1 Leptonychotes weddellii | reverse complement strand
GACTGGATAAAGAAGATGTGGATACACAATGGAATATGACTCATGCATCAAAAAGAATGAAATCTTGTCATTTGCAATGACATGGATGGAGCTCCAGAGGATTAGGCTAAGCAAAACAAGTCAATCAGAGAAAGGCAAATACCATATGATTTCACTCATATGTGGAATTTAAGAAACAAAACACATGAACTTAGGGGGGGTTAAAAAGAGAGACAAACCAAGAAACAGACTCTTAACTCTAGAGAACACACTGATGGTCACCAGAGGGAGGG
>NW_027827659.1:0-272 GCF_054177405.1 Leptonychotes weddellii | reverse complement strand
TGCATAACACCCAGTGCTCCATGCAGAACATGCCCTCTTTAATACCCATCACCAGGCTAACCCATCCCCCCACCCCCCTCCCCTCTAGAACCCTGTTTGTTTCTCAGAGTCCATAGTGTCTCATGATTCATCTCCCCCTCTGATCCCCCCCTTCATTTTTCCCTTCCTGCTATCTTCTTCTTCTTCTTTTTTTTTTTTTAACATATAATGTATTATTTGTTTCAGAAATACAGGTCTGTGATTCAACAGTCTTACACAATTCACAAAAGCAT
>NW_027827658.1:0-272 GCF_054177405.1 Leptonychotes weddellii | reverse complement strand
GGGGGGAGTGAGTCAGAGGCCTGGTGTCCAGTAAACTAAGGCACCCGGAGGGTGCGTATGGTGTACGTGGGGCGCGTGCGAACATGTCGTGGGTTTTCTTTCTTTGCTTTGTTGATTCCTTGGCGATTGCCTTCATTCCTCAGGGTTGTCATGAGTGAGCAGCACGTGCCAGACTCCATGTGGGGTGCTGGGGACGCTGCCGGGGATCACTCAGCCCGGATCTCCGCCCTCACGTTGTTCAGCGACCACGGTGGCTGTGGCTGGTGGTGGGG
>NW_027827657.1:0-2453 GCF_054177405.1 Leptonychotes weddellii | reverse complement strand
GGATAATAAATGTACCTACCTTGTAGGGTAGTGCTGAGTGTTAAGTACTTAAGACAGGTCAAGTCAGGGGGCACCTGGGTGGCTCAGTCAGTTAAGCGTCCGACTCTTGATTTTGGCTCAGGTCGTGATCTCAGGGTCATGAGATTGAGCCCCGAGCTGGGCTCCATGTTTAGCAGGGAGTCTGCTTGAGATTCTCTCTCCTCTCTGCCCCTCCCCTGCCTCTTGCTCACTCTCTCTCTAAAATAAATAAATAAATCTTAAAAAAAAAAATAAAAGACAGGAAAAGTCAGTAGGGAACTGATCTGGAGCCCTGGAGAAGCCAGCTGTGGAGACTCAGAAACAGCTGGGAGGAGGCTTTGAGGATGGCTAAGTTCTATAATCATTTAGTCATTCAACAAACAGTTATTGTGCATCAGTTGTGTTCTAACACAAGAGACACAAGGGAGTGGGGATGTCTGGTTTTCTCTTGTCATCGCCAGCTCTAGGTGCAGGCGTGTTGCAAGGCATGACGGATGTTCTTGAGAGAATAATGGAGTCAGAGAGTCATAGCTCTTGTCTTTCTAGGGCTTTCACTCTCACAGGGGCACCAGGATTCACGAGCAATGACACAGTTGATTAGGAATTATTACAGCTGTGGTCAGGGGGAGACTGAGAACAGACAAAGGGCCCTAGCCCGGGGCACCTGGATGGCTCAGTTGGTTAAGTGTCTGCCTTCAGCTCAGGTCGATCTGAGATCGAACCCCGTGTCCAGCTCCCTGCTCAGAGGGGAGTCTGCTTGTTCCTTTCCCTCTGTACCCCCTGCCCCCAGGCTCTTGTGCTTATTCTCTCTCTCCCTCTCTCTCCTTCTCAAATAAATAAAATCTTTAAAAAACAAAAAATGACCCTAGCCCCGTGGAGGTCAGGACAGGCCTCAGGGCAGAGGTTGGGCAAGCTGAGGCCTGAAGGGGAAGAGGCACCAAGAGGCGATATTAGTTTCCCACGGCTGCCCGTAATAAATTAGAACAAAGGGCTGGCTTGAAACGGAAACGGATTCTCTCACAGTCCTGGGAGCTAGAAGCCCAAAGTCAAGGTGTCAGCAGGTCCCTCTCTCTCTGAAGGCGCCAGGGCAGAGGAGAGACTCCTTCCTTGCCTCTTTCCTAGCATCTGGCGGTAACTGGCACCTCTGTTTTGTAGGTGAATAACTCCAATCTCTGCCTCCGTGGTCACTTGGCCTTCTTCTTGGTGTCTGTGTCTCTCTGTCTTCTCTTCTTACAGGGACACTAGTCATCTTGGATTCAGGGCCCACGCTAATCCAGTATGACCTCATCTTAACTAATGCCATCTGCAAACTATTTCCAAATAAGGTCACAGCCACAGGTACCTGGGGTTAGGACTTCAACATATCTTTCTGGGAGAAACAATACAGTCCAAAGGCAGGCTGGCCCGGGACAACACTGGGATTTGGGATCTGAGGTGGTGGTGCCAGTTAGCAACAAACAGGTCTGATGCAGCCCAGTGGGGGGTCCTGGGGTGGGGGTGCCTGGCGACTGGTTTGCTTAAGAGGATGGGACCTGGGCGCCTGGGTGGCTCAGTTGGTTAAGCGACTGCCTTCGGCTCAGGTCATGATCCTGGAGTCTCTGGATCGAGTCCCGCATCAGGCTCCCTGCTCGGCAGGGAGCCTGCTTCTGCCTCTGACCCTCCCCCCTCTCATGTGCTCTCTCTCTCTCATTCTCTCTGTCTCAAATAAATAAAATCTTTAAAAAAAAAAAAAAAGAGGATGGGACCTTGCAGGAGGAGGAGGAGGGGGAGAGGAAGGGAAGAAGGAGTTGAAAGAGCAGGGTCAGCACAGATGGAGATACAGAGCAGGCACTGAACAGCTCCAAGGGGTCAGCCCTGATTCAGGCAGAGGTTGTCTGGGGAAGGAAGGACCCAGGGGACCAACTGCATCTAGGATGTCACATGTCTGGACGTGGGCCATGGTTATATTTCCTGCACTGTCCAATACAGTAGCCACTGGCCACATGGGGCTGGTGAGCGCCTGAAACGTGGCCAGTCCAAATTGTGAAATACACATCGGCTTTTGAAGCCTGTGTCTCTCTGTGTCAAATAAATAAATATAATCTTTAAAAAAAAAAAGTTCAGGGGCGCCTGGGTGGCTCAGTTGTTAAGCGTCTGCCTTCGGCTCAGGTCATGATCCCGGGGTCCTGGGATCGAGTCCCGCATCGGGCTCCCCTCTTGGCGGGAAGCCTGCTTCTCCCTCTCCCACTCCCCCTGCTTGTGTTCCTGCTCTCGCTATCTCTCTCTCTGTCAAATAAATAAATAAAATCTTTAAAAAAAAAAAATAGCTCAATAATCATTTTTTATACTTAGTACATGTTGAAATGATAAGATTTTGTGTATACTGAGTTAAATAAAAAGTATTGTTAAACTTAATTTTAGGGGTGCCTGGGTGGGCTCGGTCAGTTGAGCGTCTG
>NW_027827656.1:0-272 GCF_054177405.1 Leptonychotes weddellii | reverse complement strand
GTTGTGCAAAAACAATTACTCTTCAGTAGAATATGTTACATTTATTAACTTGTAATGGGTTTATTACTGTTACTTGTAAATTAATAGATAAATGTTTAACAAGGGTTTCTGTTTTTAATTTCTAATATAATTTTTATTGATACAACCCATATAGACAAAGCTTTTTGGCGGGTCTTCAATCATTTTTAAGAGTGTAAACAGTCCTGAGACCAGTACGTTTAAGAAACAAGAAGTAGTTGCAACCTAACAGGCATGGAAGCCCTTGGAATTCC
>NW_027827655.1:0-272 GCF_054177405.1 Leptonychotes weddellii | reverse complement strand
TCGGAGTCATATGGTTTTTCTCCAATATGGTGAATTAGAGGGCATTTCTAATAACATTTTTCAGTATTCTGTTGGAGTCATATGGTTTTTCTCCAATATGGTGAATTAGAGGGCATTTCTAATGTTGAGGTATCCTTACATTCTGGGAGCAACCTCTGTTTCATAATGATGCAGTGTGTGTGTGTGTGTGTGTGTGTGTATTCTAATAACAGTCTTGTTTTCTTTTTAAATAATAGTTAATGTCTACTGCTTTTTTCCATGTTTTTATGAAC
>NW_027827654.1:0-272 GCF_054177405.1 Leptonychotes weddellii | reverse complement strand
GGGAAAGGGGCCACCACCTTGACACTTCCAGGTGTGGTGGAAAGTCTGGGCGCCACACTGGGCCTCTGTTGGAGCTCGTGGTGGTTCCACCTTACTGCCATGCTGGAGAGGGGGTCTGGCTCCTGCCTGGGAGGGAGGAGCAGGAGAGCCCTTGGTCTCCCCTGACTCTGAGCAGCAGGGAAAAGGCTGGGCTGCTGGTGCCCTTGTGTGCTCGGTGTCTCCTCACAGCGGGGGGAGTGTGGACATGTGCAGGAGTTTCGGTTGTTTGCCTG
>NW_027827653.1:0-272 GCF_054177405.1 Leptonychotes weddellii | reverse complement strand
CTTCCTACAGACAGCTCTTCGCCAATGAATGAGCCCAGCAGGGACACCCCGACAGACCCATTTCTGGGAAACATGGGGCTGCTTTCATGAGTGACTGGTTAAACTCCCCAGCAGCCATGCCGACCTGCACAGCATGCTAGGACACCCCCCGCCCTCTCTCCTGTGCCCAGGCTCGGACCTGCACGCCATCCTGCTGTCCATCCCAGCCCCGTCAGCCTCCCTCCCCATTTCCTTCACACAGGTGTATTCCCTGATACGATCCACACACTTTT
>NW_027827652.1:0-272 GCF_054177405.1 Leptonychotes weddellii | reverse complement strand
TGTTTTTCAGTTCTTCTGTATCCTCACTGAGACTGTGTTTTAAAATTTTCCACTATAATTGTGGACTTGTCTTTTTTGTTTTAACACTGTGTAATTAGGTGCATGCCAATTTTCTTGGTATATTGAGCCTTCATCATTATGAAACATTCTTCTATTTTGTAATAATGCTTCTTGCCTTAAAACCTACTTCATCTTGGGGTGCCTGGGTGGTGGCTCAGTCGTTAAGCATCTGCCTTCGGCTCAGGTCATGATCCCAGAGTCCTGGGATCAAG
>NW_027827651.1:0-272 GCF_054177405.1 Leptonychotes weddellii | reverse complement strand
ATCTGGCCCTACTCCACTTCTGTCTGGGATTGTGTTATGCCATTAGCTCGGAATAGTATTTTGTTATTATTATTATTTTTTTTATAAAGATTTTATTTACTTATTCATGAGACACAGAGAGAGAGAGAGAGACAGAGGCAGAGGGAGAAGCTGGCTCCCCGCGGAGCAGGGAGCCCGATGCGGGACTCGATCCCAGGACCCTGGGATCACGACCTGAGCCGAAGGCAGACGCTTAACCGACTGAGCCACCCAGGCGTCCCGTATTTTGTTAT
>NW_027827650.1:0-272 GCF_054177405.1 Leptonychotes weddellii | reverse complement strand
CTGTCTTGTAATCTAGCAGTATAAGTTCTCAAATTTTTTTTCTTCAAATAGCCTTGGCTATTCTTAGCCCTTTGCATTTCCATACAAATTTTAGAATTTATCAGTTTTTACCAAAAAATCCAAACTCTGCTGCAATTTATTTATTTTTTTTAGTTTTAAATTTTATTTGGTTAAATATTTCTTTTTTTTTTTTTTTTTTATTCTTATGTTAATCCCCATACATTACATCATTAGTTCTAGATGAAGTGTTCCATGATTCATTGTTCGTGCAG
>NW_027827649.1:0-272 GCF_054177405.1 Leptonychotes weddellii | reverse complement strand
GAAGGGGTCTGATGAAGTGATAGAATTCTGCTGCTACATCATGATTATATATTCATTCATCATCACTAAATGCCTCTCCTGAATACTGTTCTTTCTTCTTCCTTAACATAATTATTTCTAACTCTAGAATAACATCTTTCCACCATTTGTTACCTGGTCTACAGTCTTTATTCTTAATAATATTTAAAGAATGAGAATTGAGAAGTGGAAAAGAGAGAAAAGAAGTAAAGTTAATAGAAACTTTCAAAACACAGATCTGGGAAAACAACTAT
>NW_027827648.1:0-272 GCF_054177405.1 Leptonychotes weddellii | reverse complement strand
GGACCCAGAGTGGCAGCGGGAGATTGGGTAGATGACTAAGTCCAGGGGGCCACAGTGAGGGGTGGAGGGGAGGAGGTGGGACTCCAGGAGGGTCGGAAGCAGGGAGTACAGGAGGGCCTACTGGGTGAAGTGTGCCTGATGAGCTTTTGGGGTGATCCAACCTGGGCTCACAGTAAGAGTCCGGGTCACTGCCAGGCCCCCTGGGCTTGGGGGGGGGTAAGAGGGCCCTCCATCAGCCTCTGCCCTGGTAGGTGGCCTTATGTCCTGGGGGG
>NW_027827647.1:0-272 GCF_054177405.1 Leptonychotes weddellii | reverse complement strand
TGGGCGCCTGGGTGGCTCAGTCGTTAAGCGTCTGCCTTCGGCTCAGGTCATGATCCCAGGGTCCTGGGATCGGGTCCCGCATCGGGCTCTCCGCTCAGCGGGGAGCCTGCTCCTCCCTCTCCCACTCCCCCTGCTTGTGTTCCCTCTCTCGCTGTGTCTCTCTCTGTCAAATAAATAAATAAAATCTTTAAAAAAAAAATTTTGTTTTCCTTTTTCTATCTTGATGAAAAATTCTGGATTTTCTTAATACTATAGAACTAATAAATCCTGAT
>NW_027827646.1:0-2453 GCF_054177405.1 Leptonychotes weddellii | reverse complement strand
AGCTAGTGAAACAAAAGGAAAAATGAACTTTTGTGACTTCATCAAGATAAAATTATCTTCTTCACAGCAAAGGAAACAGTCAACAAAACAAAGAGGCAACCCACAGAATGGGAGAAGAGATTTGCAAATGACACTACAGATAAAGGGCTGGTATCCAAGATCTATAAAGAACTTCTCAAACTAAACACCCAAAAAACAAATAATTAAGTCAAAAAGTGGGCAGAATTTATGAAAAGACACTTCTCTGAAGAAGACATACAAATGGCTAACAGACACATGAAAAAATGTTCATCATCATTAGTCATCAGGGAAATTCAAATCAAAACCACATTGAGATACCACCTTACACTAGTTAGAATGGCAAAAATGGACAGGGAAAGAAATAACAAATGTTGGAGAGGTTGTGGAGAAAGGGGAACCCTCTTACACTGTTGGTGGGAATGCAAGTTGGTACAGCCACTTTGGAAAACAGTGTGGAGGTTCCTCCATAGAGCTACCCTATGACCCAGCAATTTCACTACTGGATATTTACCTCAAAGACACAGATGTAGTGAAAAGAAGGGCCATATGCATCCCAATGTTCATAGCAGCAATGTCCACAATAGCCAAACTGTGGAAAGAGCCGAAATGCCCTTCAACATATGAATGGATAAAGAAGATGTGGTCCATATACACAACGGAATATTACTCAGCCATCAGAAAGGATGAATACCCAAGTTTTACATCAACATGGTTGGAACTGGAGGAGATTATGCTAAATGAAATAAGTCAAGCAGAGAAAGTCAATTATCATATGGTTTCACTTACTTGAGGAACATAAGGAATAGCATGGAGTACATTAGGAGAAGGAAGGGAAAAATGAGGGGTGGGGAATTAGAGGGAGATGAACCATGAGAGATTATGAACTCTGAGAAACAAACATAGTTTTAGAGGGGAGTGGGGAGAGGGGATTGGTTAGCCTGGTGATGGGTATTAAGGAGGGCACGTACTGCATGGAGCCCTGGATTTTATACAAAAACAATGGATTGTGGATCACCATGTCAAAAACTAATGATGTACTGTATGGTGACTAACATTACATAATAAAATTTAAAAAAATGCAACATAATATTAGCCTTATTTGATTTTTGTATAGTATGCAAATTTCAAAGTTTTACTAAATTACATAAGTGTTATGTTCTTCCAAATAAAAATCTGCATCAGATGTTTATCTAGTATACATTAATCAAGTCTGAAGGACACAAAAATGTTTAACAAATTAATACTGGGATGTTCATCAATGTGTTTTATTGCTATTTAGTTTTGAATACCCATGATTATGCATCATTTGGTAATTATATCAATACCTTCTCCCTTTGGTTTACCACAAATTATATTAAACAGAGAATTCATATTAGTGTGGAATTGCAACATTATTTTTGTTGTTAATATATGCTTATTTAATACCATAAGCATTTATTTTAAGGTTAAAGTCATCACATTCTTCATTGATAGTGGACTTACTCTTTCTCAATACTTAAAAAAGTATATATGTGTTGATCTAATCTAGTATTTTCTTCTAGTTTCCTCTTGTGGGGATTTTTTCTTTTTTTCTTTTTAAAGATTTTATTTATTTATTTGACAGAGAGAGACATAGCAAGAGCAGGAACACAAGCAGGGGGAGTGGGAGAGGGAGAAGCAGGCTTCCTGCTGAGCAGGGAGCCGAATACGCGGCTCTATCCCAGGACCTGGGATCATGACCTGAGCCGAAGGCAGACGCTTAACAACTGAGCCACCCAGGCACCCCTCTTGTGGGAATTTTTTCTATATCAAACTTTCTTTTTTTTGTTTGAAATTCTCACTTTGAAGGAAAGCTGTAATATTCAAAATGTTTTCTATTAAAAGTAAATTCCATTATTGTTTATTTGGAATCATAGAAAAATAATAATTATTTTAAATTGAACCCAATGATGGTTAACCAGTCATCCTCTTTTTTTCCACAAAAAGCGTATTTATTAAATCTCAAAGCATTCAGGACAAAAGAAAGTTGTGCCTGAACACATCTTGGCAGCTAAGTATGCAATTTACTTAAATGTTAAGGATATTTTAGTATCGGGTCTCATGAGTGATTCCATGTTATCCTTAGAGATGCCTGCCTGCGGGGCCACTGACACCATGCTCAAGATAAAAGAAAAATAGAAAATGTCATGCATTTCTACTATTCATCTGAATAATTCTTTTCTTATGTCTACTTTTGTTTCTTTTCCTGGAATTCCCAGTAATTATATATTTTTTGAATCCCTCGTCATCTGTCCTATTGCCACTTTTGCTTCTGTATTTTTTTCTTAAAAAGCTGAGGGAAATTTCTGAAATATTTTCCCTTCAAATATTTGATTTTCAACTATGTATTCACTGCTTGCTCAAGTTTCACATTTCAGTTATCTTTACATATCATTTAAAGTGTTCATTAAGTA
>NW_027827645.1:0-272 GCF_054177405.1 Leptonychotes weddellii | reverse complement strand
CAGATTCATGAGCAAATTAAATTCTGTCATTGCTTTAAGCCTCTAAGTTTTGGAATAATTTGTTATGCAGCATGAAATAACCAGAACAAGGATTGGGATGATGGCAGAAGGTTTTCAAAAGGCCCTTAGCTTTTGATGTATGACATATAATATCCAGAGAGCTCTGTTGAGCAGCCAAGGGTAGGCCAAAATATAACTTCTTATGAGAAACTAGTGGAGAAGGTGAGTAACAAGTTCTAGAATAGGATGATAATGAAAAGGGTGGGTTTTTT
>NW_027827644.1:0-272 GCF_054177405.1 Leptonychotes weddellii | reverse complement strand
TTTCTGATTTTGATGCTTTTTATTTCTTTTTGTTTTCCAACTGCTGTGCCTAGGCTCATCTGCTTCTTTGGATAAAAAAAAAAAAAAAGGTAAATAATCCTGCCTCGTATTCACACACCTCATACTTCTCCATGAAAACATCAAGTCATTGAAAAAAATATTCCCATCCACCTCTCCTAAAGATTCATTTCCAACCAAAGAGGCCAAAGAGCTGTTCTCTCATTCAAAAGGAACTGAGAGCTTGACCTGTGGTTGCATTGGGAATGCATGTG
>NW_027827643.1:0-272 GCF_054177405.1 Leptonychotes weddellii | reverse complement strand
GGCAGAGGAAGAGAATCTTCAAGCCCACTCCGTGCTGAGCACGGAGCCCAACGTGATGTGGGGCTTGATCTCGGGACCCGAGACTGTGTAAAACCAAGAGTCAACACTTAACTGACTAAGCCACCCAGGTGCCCCTGTTTTAGTCACTGTTATAAGTCACCTATTATTTGCAGCTAAAAGCATTTTACCTGATAAAGTTCCCAAGGTCTACAGGGTAAGATCTACTCCTTTCCATACGACTGAAAAACTTTCATAAGCTTGCCTTAGCTAAG
>NW_027827642.1:0-272 GCF_054177405.1 Leptonychotes weddellii | reverse complement strand
TTCTGCATGGACCACTGGGTGTTATGCACAAACAATGAATCATGGAATACTACATCTAAATCTAATGATGTAATGTATGGGGATTAACATAACAATAAAAAAATTAAAAAAAAAAAAGTCCTGTATCTCAGAGGAACGATCAAGACTGTTCTAAAGGTATATTAATCTTAGCAAATCATGTGGTTAGTAAAGGGTAGAATTTAAAGACTATTTAAGTCATAAGAGATCATTAGAATGGTGCAGTCCCTTTGGGAAACAGTCTGACAGTCTCA
>NW_027827641.1:0-272 GCF_054177405.1 Leptonychotes weddellii | reverse complement strand
TCTTCAACGGACCACACTTGCTTGTGGAACAGTTAATGAACTAGGAGGGGGCTGCCCAGGCTGGCCCTTCAGTGGCTAATGCATGACGTCTTCCAGCCCCCATGTCTCCTAGACGAAGATCTGACCCACTCTCTGTGCAGCCTGGACTAAGGCCTTTTGAGCATGGGAAGCAGCTGCACGGGTTCTGAGTGTCCTTCCCTGCTCCTTCCTTCCTCCCCACACCCACTCTCTGCTGCACAAACTGCATTTCCTTCTCTTGAATCTACGAACTG
>NW_027827640.1:0-272 GCF_054177405.1 Leptonychotes weddellii | reverse complement strand
GTGTCCCTCTCTGTCAAATAAATAAATAAAATCTTAAAAAAAAAGGAAGAAAGAAAGAAAGAAAAGAAAAGAAAAAGAAAGAAAAGAAAGTGGAGTGGGTGGCCAGGGCAGCTCCAGACACAAGGGCACAGAGGGCTTTAGTTCCTTTTGTGATGGAGAATCCCAAGCTTTGTAAAATCCTAATGTTTTTTGTTGCTATTCCACCTACTCCTACTTTTTTGAAAAACAAAATCTAAGGAAGTTTGTTTCTAGGACTTAGGAATTTTATGTTT
>NW_027827639.1:0-272 GCF_054177405.1 Leptonychotes weddellii | reverse complement strand
GTTTTGGAGAATTATGCTAATAATTAGATACAGGCATGGGGTTCACATTTCTTCTTTGCTCTACATCTTACTTACAAGTCTTAAATTAGCTCTTTCATAGCTCAAACTACTATGAAATGTCTTTTCCAGTTAAACACTTTCGCTAGAGACCAAGACATTATTGCTTGTTTAAAGTGGCAGTTTGTCGACAGATGTTGGCGGGGATGCGGAGAAAGGGGAACCCTCCTACACTGTTGGTGGGAATGCAAGCTGGTGCAAACACTCTGGAAAAC
>NW_027827638.1:0-272 GCF_054177405.1 Leptonychotes weddellii | reverse complement strand
ACCTGCAAAATGAGGATGCTGATAAATAATACCCATTTCATAAAATTGGGCTGAGGATTAAAGAGATGTAAAATCCTCAGAATAGTGCCTGGCAGAAAGAACCCTTCGTATAACTGTTAGCTATTCCTCTTAGCTCATATTTTAAAATGAAATGTTCTGACACGTATGGGTTTTTGTGTTGTGTTTTAGAGTAAAGCCCTGCCATTAGCTGAGATTAGCAAGGCTAATTGTGTCTTTTCTTTTTCTCTCTCTCTCTCTTTCTTTTTTTTTTT
>NW_027827637.1:0-272 GCF_054177405.1 Leptonychotes weddellii | reverse complement strand
CAAGAAAAATAATGACCGCAAAGGATTATAACGTGTCAAAAATATAAAATCTAAGAGTTTATAATTATACTTTAAAATAAAAACTCATCGTTTGTCACCTTCAGAGGTTTCTGGGACACTAACTCATTTTTCTGAAAATTGATAAATAAAAAGAAAAAATCAATGAAGCATTTATCCTGCCTTTCTTGTAAAAAAAAAACCAGGGCGCCTGGGTGGCTCAGTTGGTTAAGCGACTGCCTTCGGCTCAGGTCATGATCCTGGAGTCCCTGGAT
>NW_027827636.1:0-272 GCF_054177405.1 Leptonychotes weddellii | reverse complement strand
TGACTGCTTTGTCAGGTAGCTTCAAGGGACAAAGCAATGAATAGCACATGGTCCTTGTCCTTGAGATATTCAGTCTACTGGAGAGATGGACACATCAACAAGCATGCACCATAATGTCACAGGTGACTTGACTTTGAACTGAATAGTATTCAACCATACTCATTAAGTTGAACCTTTGGGGAGAAAACCCCATATATTTTAAACTATATGGACAAAAGATGGAAAACACTGCCACGTTAAGCCTTTATTCCTAATGCCTGCAAATAATAATC
>NW_027827635.1:0-2454 GCF_054177405.1 Leptonychotes weddellii | reverse complement strand
TGTCATCCCAGAGCTTTCACTAAAACTTTGGAGAAGAGAGTGTCTTCTGGTCTTTCCAGGAAAATAGTAGGAGGTGGCTGAGCAGCTTGCACAAAATAGATATGCCCAATATCCCCAAGGCCTCCACACTCCTTGCTTTAGCATGCCAAGAAGTGTCATTTCAACTTCATTGGTAGTATTTCACCACTGAGTTCAGTTTTCACTTGGTTAATGAACCAAGCCCCTGTTAACTGTACTCCCAAGTCCTTGAGCTAACATGAAGTCCATCCCAGGTGGGTTTCCCTAAATTCTGTTAAAATCAATCTTGTATTTTGTCCTCTGTGGTCTTACATTCATGTAAATAATTTCCCTTTATGTTGCCTAACCTCCTGGCTATGCAAATAGGCAAGGTCCTTTGAGCAGGTCTTTTGCTCTTATATCTGGGCTGTGCTGAGCTCTAAATCTCCCTAGGGGCCTAGAGGTGAGGGGATTTGTGTGAGTGACAACCAAGAGCATAACTCCTTGGTATTGGTGAATTTATTTAAAGTTTTTAGAAAAGGGGAGTCTTGTTCTCTGGGGGCATGGACGGAGGAAGAAGCAGTTTTCTCTTCTATGGATTGTTGAGAAGGATTAGAATGTTCAGTGCTTTCTATCTTGTCTGCATCTGCCCACATGCCGCCATGCCCCATCTCAGGGTACTCTTCCTGCTAACTCTGTATCGTTCTCGCAGAGAGACCGAAGGTGTCACATACTTAACTGGAACTGAAAATCTGTAACCACAGCGACCAGGCCCATGGCTGGAGCCTCAGCTGTGTCTTTCCTGTGACTACATAAGACAATTCTTTTATAACTGCCTAAAAGTCCATTGATTGTCCACCCATGCTTTGAGTTTGTAATTCAAGTGTCTCTCTTTTTTCATGCTTTTATGTTATTTAGAACAAACTAACCCATCCCACAGTTTTTACAATCACCATAGTGACTAAAGTTCCTCAGTTTCCCATTTGTGGATTATTATGGTTGATTCTTTTCCCTCTTGCTATGGTCACTTTGCTATCCTTTCACTGGTGGTTCTCTGCCACGTTTGTGAAATAGCATGATTTTTCAGCATGCTTTTAGAGTGTTATGTGACTCACTAAACATGTGGCTGAGAGAGTTTTGTAGTATTCTGTTTTCTTTCTTTCAGTAGCTGTTTTTCAGGATCATTCTCTATTTACCTCAGCAGGTCTGCAATCACACACAGTACGTTATTATTTCAGTAGGATATGAAAAACAATAACAGCAGTGATCGAAAGAGCCTGAGGAAAGACATGATTACAATTCAGGAAAACAAAAGACAGAAAAGCAGATGAACAGATACAGTCTATTATAACTGGAGATTGAGAGGTCATTGCAGCTGGAATGACCACAAGAATAGCTGGGTTTTTAAATAACATTGTTTTATTTTTTTCCTGATTTACAAAAGTAACACATGTGTATGTGGAGGAAACTTGAAAAAACATATACAAATACATAAAAAGGAAAATAAAAAATTATAGGCTCTTAAAACATTATCTTTTAACAAGTGAATACCACACCTCAAGAACTGTGGTTCATTATTTTTTTACTTTAAAGTATTTCATTAGCATTTTACTATATATTAAAATTACTCGATATGTAATTTAAAGGCTTTCATAGAAATAGTATGCATTTTTAAATGTTCTTTTATTATAAATGAAACATTTTACATCTCTTGGTAATTATTACTGAATTTCCTCCAGAAAAGTTGCCAAACCTTTGACAGCAAATTATGAGAATGTCTATGTCTTTGAATTATTGCGAGCATTAATATATCTGTCATGAGTTGAATTGTGTCTCCCAAAAAGAAATGTTAAAGTCCTGATCCCATGTATCTGTGAATGTGGCCTTACTTGGAAATAGGGTCTTTGCAGATATAATTAATTTGAGATCATCCTGGATTAAGGTACACCTTAAACCCAAGGGCTGAAGTCTTCATAAGGAGAGGGAGCTCTGGAGACACAGAGGAGACACAGGGAGTAAGGCCCCGTGAAGACAGAGGCAGAGATTGGAGTTACGCAGCCACAGACCAAGGAACGTTAGGGACTGCTGGGAGCCACCAGAAACCAAAAGAGGCAAGCCAGGGATTCTCCCCAGAGCCATTCAAGAGAGGATGGGCCCGCCAATAACTTGATTTTGGACTTCTAGCCTCCAGAACTTTGAGAGAATACACTTCTGTTGTTTTAAGCCACCCATCTGCGAGGCTTTGTTATAGCAGCCTTAGGAAACTTTCGCAATATCCTCAAAATGCATTCCAGAATTCCGTCCTTATTTGGGCTTTTACAGATATGTATCTTTCACTCTCTTTTTTGAAAAAGATTTTATTTATTTATTTGACAGAGAGAGAGCGACAGCGAGAGAGGGAACACAAGCAGGGGGAGCGGGAGAGGGAGATGCAGGCTTCCCGCCGAGCAGGGAGCC
>NW_027827634.1:0-272 GCF_054177405.1 Leptonychotes weddellii | reverse complement strand
TGGAATAGCGAGCACGCCAATCCCCCACTGTCTGAACCCATGCATCTGAGGATGTCAGGGGCACGATCAGTGGTCGCCAACCTGTTTCACAAAACAAGGGGCTCCGGGGAGTGCACGTGTATATTGTGTTCATGTTATTCTTTAAATACTTAAATGTTTTCCAAATGGCCAACAGACACATGAAAAAGTGCTCAACATCGCTCGGCATCAGGGAAATCCAAATCAAAACCTCAATGAGATACCACCTCACACCAGTCAGAATGGCTAAAATT
>NW_027827633.1:0-272 GCF_054177405.1 Leptonychotes weddellii | reverse complement strand
CTGGGTGCAGGCAGCAAAGGGGATGCTCAGGGACACCTGCATATAAGTGGTGGCTCTCAGATTTAGGCACAGAGAGCTGTAAAATGCATGGACTTTCTCCCTACCATTGGGTGAAGGAGCCTCAGAGCTTTGGATGGGGTTGGGTTGTTCTCCTATTGTTTTGCTTCATGTCTGCCTCGCTTTCAGTAAACATTTACTGCCTATAATTATTTAATTAACCTTGTCTATTCTTGCCGACAAACTAAAAGTCAAGTCATTTATGGTACGCATCT
>NW_027827632.1:0-272 GCF_054177405.1 Leptonychotes weddellii | reverse complement strand
TTGATCCATGTGTTATTTAGAAGTTTAATCTCCTGGACACCTGGGTGGCTCAGTTGTTAAGTGTCTGCCTTCAGCTCAGGTCATGATCTCAGGGTGCTGGGATCGAGCCCCACATCGGGCTCTCTGCTCAGCAGAAAGCCTGCTTCTCCCTCTCCCACTCCCCCTGCTTGTATTCCTTCTCTCGCTGTGTCTCTCTCTGTTAAATAACTAAAATCTTTAAAAAAAAAAAAAAAAGAAGAAGAAGTTTAATCTTCTTATATTCTGGGATCTTC
>NW_027827631.1:0-272 GCF_054177405.1 Leptonychotes weddellii | reverse complement strand
CATGCCAAAAAGTCTAGTGTTTACTTCTATAAAAGAAACAATCTTTTTGGGGCGCCTGGGTGGCTCAGTCGTTAAGCGTCTGCCTTCGGCTCAGGTCATGATCCCAGGGTCCTGGGATCGAGCCCCGCATCGGGCTCCTCGCTCCGCGGGAAGCCTGCTTCTCCCTCTCACACTCCCCTTGCTTGTGCTCCCTCTCTCGGTGTCTCTCTCTCTGTCAAATAAATAAATAAAAATCTTTAAAAAAAAAAAAAACAATCTTTTTTTTTCCAAAT
>NW_027827630.1:0-272 GCF_054177405.1 Leptonychotes weddellii | reverse complement strand
GCTGGTACATTTCAACTATGCTTCTCACACAATTGGTAGATTTGAACCAAGTTTTCTGAATTCCATCTCCCTTTCTTTTCTATACTTCCCACTCTTTTTTTTTTTCAGGTTTAATTTTTTATTGTTATGTTAATCGCCATACATTACATCATTAGTTTTTGATATAGTGTTCCATGGATCATTCTTTGTGCATAACACCAGTGCTCCATGCAGAACGTGCCCTCTTTAATACCCATCACCAGGCTAACCCATCCTCCCACACCCCTCCCCTC
>NW_027827629.1:0-272 GCF_054177405.1 Leptonychotes weddellii | reverse complement strand
TCTTTGGAAAAATGTCTGTTCATGTCCTCTGCCCATTTCTTGATTGGATTCTTTGTTCTTTGGGTGTTCAGTTTGATAAGTTCTTTATAGATTTTGGATACTAACCCTTTATCTGATATGTCATTTTCTGCTTGATTATTTTTAAAATGTGTTGCTCCTCATTCATATTTCCATGTCATTTTTCATGTCTTAAAACATACTGAACATTTTTGTATTAGCCAAGTGTCTGACAGTTTAAGGAGCTGGATGGAGTATACTACTGCTATCTTGTT
>NW_027827628.1:0-272 GCF_054177405.1 Leptonychotes weddellii | reverse complement strand
TTTTGCTCAAATCGCACACAGAGCTTATCGACAAGTCTGAAGTTCTTTCTCTTCCAGCCAGTCCTCTATGTTCTTTTTTTTTTTTTTTTTTTTTTAAAGATTTTATTTATTTGAAAGAGAGAGCACAAGAGGGGGGAGCGGGAGAGGGAGAAGCAGACTCCCTGCCGAGCAGGGAGCCCGATGCGGGACTCGATCCAGGGACTCCAGGATCATGACCTGAGCCGAAGGCAGTCGCTTAACCAACTGAGCCACCCAGGCGCCCCAGTCCTCTA
>NW_027827627.1:0-272 GCF_054177405.1 Leptonychotes weddellii | reverse complement strand
GAATGACAAGATACCTTGAATGAAAGGTAAAGCTCAATTAAATAAAATCCAGCCAGTGATGGTAAAGAACCTCGATACCACACGTGGGTGACCATGTAGAAGTGGAAAGAGCAGAAATCACTGAAATTTATGGCTGAAGAGATTTTAAGAAATCAGTAAGTTTCCACCTCAGGGAATTCTGCCTTTCTGTCTGCCTGCTGTGTTCTTACTCCAAAACTTCTATAGCTGACTCCTCGTTATTCAAATTGCTACTCAAATGTTACCACTCTCAG
>NW_027827626.1:0-272 GCF_054177405.1 Leptonychotes weddellii | reverse complement strand
TATGTGAGAATTTTTCCTCTTCATAATTTATTTTTCATATTTTTTATAATCAATTTTTATTTTTTTATTTTTATTTTTTTTAAAGATTTTATTTATTTATTTGAGAGAGAGAGAATGAGAGAGAGCAAGCACATGAGAGGGGGGAGGGTCAGAGGGAGAAGCAGACCCCCTGCTGAGCAAGGAGCCCGATATGGGACTCGATCCCGGGACTCCAGGATCATGACCTGAGCCGAAGGCAGTCGCTTAACCAACTGAGCCACCCAGGCGCCCTA
>NW_027827625.1:0-272 GCF_054177405.1 Leptonychotes weddellii | reverse complement strand
TTTGTATTCTCTGTGAGCTTCATTAGCATGAATCCAATTCTGACAGTTAGGCCGTAATGAATTCACCAAAATAGCGCCACCCTGTTGGGATGTGTTTGATTGGCCAGCTGCTATTCTTCAAGTGATTTCTCTCCCAGTCACTAACATGCAGTGTCCTCAAACACACCACCCCTACAGGAGTGTGGCTTTGTCCAATACCTCCATTAAACACTTATATTTAGACTATAACCTAGGTATTCCAAAACCCATATAAGAAATATAATATATAGAAA
>NW_027827624.1:0-2454 GCF_054177405.1 Leptonychotes weddellii | reverse complement strand
CCTCAGTTTGTTTTTCAGAGTCCATCGTCTCTCATGGTTCATCTCCCCCGCCGCGGTCCCCCCCTTCATTCTTCCCCTCCTGCTATCTTCTTCTTCTTTTTTTTTTTCTTAACATATATTGCATTATTTGTTTCAGAGGTACAGATCTGAGATTCAACAGTCTTGCACAATTCCTCAGAGGCATAACCTTAGGCTTGTGCATACTCTTGGATGTCAGCGGTTTTATTGGGCTAGCTTTGGCTGTGTCCTCGCTTGCGTGATGTGTCTCTGTATGTTTTCCACCAGTAGAGAGATTCCACTAATTCTTCTTGTTCCATTGTTTTGAAAACATTGCGGGACATATATTTCTTTACTATCTGATCTAATTGTTTTGGTCCCCTCTGCAAGGATAGTCTTTAAGTTCAGTCTTTGAGGTTTGCTCCAACCCTAGGAGGGCCTTCTTTGCTGTCTCCTTCCCTGGTTCTCTCTGGTAGACTTCTAGTTGGTTCTCAGTTAGCTTTTTGCTCTCATGAAGCTACCAACCTCTTCTTAATTGCTTATTACCAAATGTGTATTATGTTTGAGAGTTACTTATGCTTAAACTTTTCCATACTTTGTTCCAAATAAAGTCAGTTCACTTGAGGAGAGCTTTGGAGCCCTCTGTTATTATGGCCTGCTTTTCATTCTAGGTAAAACCTGTGTTCAACTGTTCTGGAACTGGAACAGGAGCAGTGACCCAGTTCTCTCAGAGTGACACTCTGGCTTTATGAGCAGGTTTCTGGGTGGGATCAGTAGCCTATGGTCTTCTAAGCTTAATCTCTCTTGGCAAAAAATCTCTATCCTTTGAACTGGAGCAATGGGAATTGGAGGCCTATAATTCTTGGCCTATCATCCCTGGGGTAGAGCTTCTATTCTATGAGTGGGCCCTGGGTAAAGGAAGAGACTTCTAGACATTTTAGCTACTCTTGCCTTGAATAGAGCTTCTGCAACATGGAGCTGGAAGAAATAAGAAATGTTTTCAGCCTGCTACTCTCAAAGTGATATGGTAGCCCATGAGTGGGCTCTAGGGTAGGAGGAGCCCCTGTGTTCTTGTGTATACTTGCCTATGTACCACAGTTTATTATTCACATACCATACCAGAAAGGTATACTTTTTATCACACTAGGCTGAAAAGGGGAGGAAGGGGGTGGGAGTGGGCTCTGGCTCCAATACAGATGTTTGCATGTTCCTATTGGCTTTATTTACAATATCTAAAAAGTGAAAACACCTCAACTGCCCATCAATTTAAGTATGCATAAACAAAATTTGATGTATGTGTACAATGGGAAATGGAATACTAATGAGCAATAACAAGAATGAATTACTTACACACATGAAAAAGTGAATAAATTTCAAATGCATTTTACTCAGTTAAAGATAAGCCTGCCAGAAAAGAGTGCATATCATATGCAGGTTCAATAGATAGGTAGATAGATGATAGATGGATGTGCAAAAAAAAAAAAAAAAATCAGATCACTGGTTATTTGGGAATGGGGTTAGAAGGAGACATGATCTAAATAGGGGCATGATAAATCTTTTAGAGGTGATGGAAAAGTTCTGTATCGTGGGGCACCTGGCTGCCTCAGTCAGAAGAGGGGGCAACTCTAGATTTCAGGGTCATGAGTTCAAGCACCATGCTGTGTGTAGAGATTACTTAAATGAATAAAAAAAAGTGACTAAAAAAGTCTGTATCTTATTGTGGTGAGGGTTTCATTGATGTATAAAACTGCCAAAACTCAGATTTGTATCCTCTGAATGAATATAGTTTATTTTACACCAGCTATTTCTCAATAGAGTGGTTGAGACAAGAATTGGGCAGATCTTGTCTTTTAGATCCAAGGACTTGCATTTAAAAGCAATCACTCAGAAATGTTGTTTTTTGGGGGAGGGGAGGATTCAAGATTTAATTTTGGCCTAAAAACAGGAAACTACTGAAGGCATAGAAGATATTTATCACATAAAAAAATCTCAATTATAAAAGTAGGCTATAACTTTTAAGTATAATTATTGTTAGTGTAGCAGTAGTTGAGTGAGGATTCACCACCATTAACACGATCATTTATTTTTTTGTTTTTTTAACACTATCATTTAAATTAAGAAAACTTTACTAGTTATCAACACAAAATTCAGCTATAGTTATAAATTCAATGGAAAGTCATTAGATGAGTTTGAAGAAGTTTCTTATGTGCATGATGTTTTAGACAAGGGTGGTTTTAAATCGTGTCATTACAAAATCAAAATATTAGCTATATATTATTAATATGATTTTGTACATGACTTGTACTACAACTTTGATTAGTTTATAAGCAGTCTTATAATGCATATATCAAATTCAGAGAATTATATATACATATATGTATTTATACATCTCTGTATGTATTTTGATTAATTTATATTAACATGCTAGATATCCTTCTTCTTCAATATATCCCTGTT
>NW_027827623.1:0-272 GCF_054177405.1 Leptonychotes weddellii | reverse complement strand
TTTTTTTTTTTTTTAAGCTTACAACCTTTAAGAAGTGGTTATGGCCACTTCCCTCATGAGGAAATTGAGGGTTAGAGAGGTTCACAATGAGTGGTCCAGAAGAGCTTTGATAGAAGTCCTTTCTTCTGAGACTGTAGGGAAGGATGGGGGGGGGGATGGTTATAAGGGGCACAAATGGATTTGACTTTATGATGGCAGTAATTGAGGAGCTGGTCAGTTTATGGACTGTACCTGAGGGTTGGTGCTGCAAGTCCGAGTGTGATTAGTTAGAA
>NW_027827622.1:0-272 GCF_054177405.1 Leptonychotes weddellii | reverse complement strand
TCCCCGCTCTAAGGACACTGAGGGGAAAAGATGGAAGAGATCCTTCCCCCATTTTATGGATGTGAACCTTAAGGGGGGGGGTGTCTCAAGATAGCTAAGACCCCTGCAACCATCTTATAACTGATCTCCCTGCTTCCACCCTTGCCCCCTTGATGTCTATTCTTCACCTAACAGCCAGAATCTTCTCTCTTTTTTTTTTATTTTTTTTTATTCTTATGTTAATCCCCATGCATTACATCATTAGTTCTAGATGAAGTGTTCCATGATTCATT
>NW_027827621.1:0-272 GCF_054177405.1 Leptonychotes weddellii | reverse complement strand
TTTTTTTTTTTTTTTTTTACTAGCTAAGCAACCAGATCAGGAATTGGAATATAAGAATCTAATAGGAACTAACACTCGTGGTTGCTTAAACTTGTTTTTGTTCTCTCTCTTTAAGCCAGGGGAGTATTCTTGAAGATACGTGTATTTCTTCAATATGTTCGCAAGTATTTTGAGAACTAGTGGCATTGCTTTTTAATTTTGTTACATAATTAATTGTATTGCCATGGTAGTTTATTTCATCTGGAGCGTTTTGCTTATTTTGTATTCTTGTA
>NW_027827620.1:0-272 GCF_054177405.1 Leptonychotes weddellii | reverse complement strand
CATCTCCCTTTTCGGAAGATGAGGTGTCTCTATCCTTACAAAGCTGAAGGCTGCTCCCCACATTGTGTCCTGTCTCCTTGAGGATCAAGTTCTATTAATTACTTCTCTCTCTGTATCTTCATCCTCTGTGCTTTCTAGGGCTTCCTTCTCCCAGCAATAAATGTATTCAAATTCTTTTCATCTTAACCATGCACACACACGCACGCGTGCACACACATACACCCTAGAACCAAACCAAACCAAAATAAAAAGACCCTTTCATCATTCCATGT
>NW_027827619.1:0-272 GCF_054177405.1 Leptonychotes weddellii | reverse complement strand
TAGTGTATACCTTTGTTCTAGTCTCCTGCCTGATCACATTCTCTCCCTTTTTTTAAAAAAATCCTCTTTTTCCTTTTTTCAAACAACTTATCAATTCCTGTTATAAATTTTTTTATAATTTTCATCTTTACAGTCATATTCCATCCCTTCATCATATCAACCCTTATTTTTGTACATATATAAGTTTTTCTTTCTTTAAAATTTTGGGAGGCACTCTCTTCTAACAGACTAAAATAAACCCAAAATCTAGTGTGTGGCACTGATCTATATAC
>NW_027827618.1:0-272 GCF_054177405.1 Leptonychotes weddellii | reverse complement strand
GATCCTGCCCCAGGGGCCCACAAGACCCAGCCAACGGCCAAAATGAAAGGTGTCCGTCCTCCATAGCAATCCTTATAAGAAACCAAACAGGGGCCCCCGGGTGGCTCGGACAGTTAGGCATCCGACTTGGTTTTGGCTCAGGTCATGGTCTCAGGGTCTGGGATCAAGCCCCATGTCGGGGTCTGCACTCAGTGGGGAGCCTGCTTGAGATTCGCTCTCCCTCTTCTCCTCCCCCTGCTCTCTCTCTCTAAATAATATAATAATGAATGAAT
>NW_027827617.1:0-272 GCF_054177405.1 Leptonychotes weddellii | reverse complement strand
GTCTCTCTCTGTCAAATAAATAAATAAAATCTTTTTTAAAAAAAGATGAATGGATAAAGAAGATATGGTACACACACACACACACACACACACACACACACACAGTGGAATATTATGTAGCCATCAAAAAGAATGAAACCTTGCCATTTGCAACGACATGGATGGAACTAGAGGGTATTATGCTAAGCGAAATAAGTCAGTTAGAGAAAGACAATTATCGTATGATTTCACTGATATGAGGAATTTGAGAAACAAGACAGAGGATCACAGGG
>NW_027827616.1:0-272 GCF_054177405.1 Leptonychotes weddellii | reverse complement strand
TTCCTTATGATCCATTTGTTCTACAAACGGGGTTCCTCAGTCATTGGATGCTCTTACTGACGTGGGTATGGCGGAGAAAAAGACAAAATACCTGGCAGTTTCTATGCAGCTCACATTATGATTCACCTGGCAAAGCCAGAGTTACTTAGATAAAGGGAAGATGTGAGGAAGACTTTGGACTTGGGAAATCTGGGTTCTCGTCCCAGCTGTGCAGCTGGCTTGTTGGGGCCTGAGTGACAAGTCCTCTGACCACCCCCCTCCCCCCCAAGACC
>NW_027827615.1:0-272 GCF_054177405.1 Leptonychotes weddellii | reverse complement strand
CGTGTTCGTAGAAAATCCGAAAGAATCTTCAGCTAAACTGTTATAACCAATAAGTAATCTTAGTAAGATTTTATTTGTAAAAAACATGATAACTGGGTGCGCCCGGCTGGCTCAGTCAGAGGACCATGTGACTCGATCTCGGGGTTGAGTCTGAGCCCTGTGTTGGGCAGAGAGATTACTTAAAAAATAAAATCTTTATGTGGTATATATATACAATGGAATATTATGCAGCCATCAAAAGGGATGAGATCTTGCCATTTGCAACGACGTGG
>NW_027827614.1:0-272 GCF_054177405.1 Leptonychotes weddellii | reverse complement strand
TTGGTGTGGTCTATATTGTTTCTGCCAGCTCGGGATTATTCCCCTAGCATTCCATGCGCAAACCTGGGGGAGTGGCCAGCATCCTGAGCATTTCCGCAAATAATCCACACACAGGAGGGACCACATCGCATGCTGCAGCTTCTCACTTGCACTGTCTCCTCCTCTCTCCTTACTTTACTTCATTGGGCATTTTCCTTCACGCTAGCCAAACCCTAAGGGTGTGCCCTTTGACCTCCCAGCTGCACCCCGTGTGGTCGGTGCCTCCCACCCTG
>NW_027827613.1:0-272 GCF_054177405.1 Leptonychotes weddellii | reverse complement strand
TGTAGATACAAAAAAATCAATATTTATATACATTCACAATACAGACCTCTTGCAAACAAAGACTAGAGGACAAATATTTAGATCTCATAAAGACAATACACAATTTTCAAACTGTTGAAATCATTCTCTTTTGAAAACCTAAGTGTATCCATGACCATAATGTCAGCTAACTATCATACTGACAGTACCAGCAAGTGAATAAATGTAAGAAAATAAATAAATGGCAAAAGGAGAGTAATAAAAATAGTAAAGCAAGCATTATTCATAGATGA
>NW_027827612.1:0-272 GCF_054177405.1 Leptonychotes weddellii | reverse complement strand
TCTCCCTCTGACCCTCCCCCCTCTCATGCTCTCTCTATCTCATTCTCTCTCTCAAATAAATAAATAAAATCTTTAAAAAAAAAAAAGAAAGAAACTGTAAGCAAGGGGCGCCTGGGTGGCTCAGTCAGTTAAGCGGCTGGCTCTTGATTTTGGCTGGGGTCATGATCTCTGGGTCATGAGATCAAGCCCCACATCGGGCTCCATGCTAGGTGTGGATCCTGCTTAAGATTATTTCTCTCTCTCTCCCTCTGCCCCCCTCCAAAAAAAAAACT
>NW_027827611.1:0-272 GCF_054177405.1 Leptonychotes weddellii | reverse complement strand
TCTGGTGCTTCTCCAGCACCCAGTCAGTCCTGTCATATGAGAGGGAAGAGGACAACTCAGGGAACACACCACAGTGTTGTTCCTGAGGTCCCGAGGCCTCTAGCCTGTCTGCCTCCTACTCTTTCACGGTGTTCTTATGTTGTGTGATACACAATGTCCAAGATTTTAAGCTCTACTTTTCAAAGCACATGTTCTGCCATTGCAAAGATGATCCCTAATAGGAGCTAAAAGGCTCTCCTATTGGACTGTCTGATGCTTGCCTCCATGCATGA
>NW_027827610.1:0-272 GCF_054177405.1 Leptonychotes weddellii | reverse complement strand
GCTGTCCAGTTTTCTCAATGCTATTTATTGAAGAGACTAGCCTTTCCCAACTACATATTCCTGGCTCCTTTGCTGTAAATTAATTGACCATACATGTGTGGGTTTATTTCTAGTCTCTCTATTCTGTTCCACTGATCTATGTGTCTTTTTTTTTTTTAAGATTTAGATTTTATTTATTTGAGAGAGAGAGAGAGAGAGAGATAACAAGAGACAGAGCATGAGCAGGAGAGAGAGGGACTAGCAGGCTCCCCACTGAGCAGGGATTGTGACCT
>NW_027827609.1:0-272 GCF_054177405.1 Leptonychotes weddellii | reverse complement strand
GCGCCTGGGTGGCTCAGTTGGTTAAGTGACTGCCTTCAGCTCAGGTCATGATCCCAGGGTCCTGGGATCGAGCCCCGCATCGGGCTCCCTGCTCTGCGGGGAGCCTGCTTCTCCCTCTCCCACTCCCCCTGCTTCTGTTCCCTCTCTCGCTGTGTCTCTCTCTGTCAAATAAATAAATAAAATCTTTAAAAAAAAAAAAAGATATCAAGGGCTATTCAGTTTTGGAGGGCCATATTTTGAATTTGTGTAATAAAAGACTGTCCGTTGTCACT
>NW_027827608.1:0-272 GCF_054177405.1 Leptonychotes weddellii | reverse complement strand
GTATGTAGCTCATTGATGATGTATGTATATATGTATGTACACACACATACATATATATACTGTGGAATACTATAGAACAAAAAATAAGTTCATACACACTGATCCTAAAATACAAGTCGGGGCGCCTGGGTGGCTCAGTCGTTAAGCGTCTGCCTTCGGCTCAGGTCATGATCCCGGGGTCCTGAGATCGAGCCCCATATCGGGCTCCCTGCTCAGCGGGAAGCCTGTTTCTCCCCCTCCCACTCCCCTGCTTGTGTTCCCTCTCTTGCTAT
>NW_027827607.1:0-272 GCF_054177405.1 Leptonychotes weddellii | reverse complement strand
CCACAGCTTACAGCAACACTAGGTTCCCTATCCCTCTGCTTTTGTCAGCCCGAGCCTGAGATAGCTTGACATAGAATAGTCCCATTTAGGGACTGGAGGAAGCAACTTAGCATGAGTCACTGGCCTAAAATATACTTTCCACCCACATGCCCCGTGCCTGGAATTCGGTGGTGATGGTGGCATTCTCTAGGGTTAATCCTGGCCCTCTTCAAGTGGTACTCCTTTGGAGTGCAAAGTATGTGGGGAAAGGCAGCAATTAAGGTAGAGCATCT
>NW_027827606.1:0-272 GCF_054177405.1 Leptonychotes weddellii | reverse complement strand
TTATTATTTTCTTTCTTCCACTGGCTTTGGGTTTTGTTTATTCTTTTTTTTTTTTTTTTCCTAGCTCCCTTAAGTATAAGGTTAGGTTGTATTTGAGATTTTCTTGTTTCTTAAGGTAGACCTATATTGCTATAATCTTCCCTCTTAGAAGAGTTTTTGTTGCAACCTAAAGATTTTGGATTGTTGTGTTTCATTTCATTTGTCTCCATGTATTTTTTTATTTCTTTGATTTCTTGGTCGACCCATTCCTTATTTAGTAGCATATTATTTAA
>NW_027827605.1:0-272 GCF_054177405.1 Leptonychotes weddellii | reverse complement strand
GGAAGTTATGAGCAAAAGAAAAAGAAGGGTTGTGTCAGGTTGGTTCATCTTCTTTTGAAAGAAGGGATGACAGGGGTCATATCATGCTGATAACCTCACTGGTGCAGATCAGGAAAGTACAGATTGACTGTTTAAAGGTCACATTTCTGGGGGAGGTTGAAACTGCATTGGTTTGCTGTGTTGGGGACAATTGAGTCCAACTGGGCCTGTTTTTTCTTTTCCAAGAATAGGAAAAGCAAATCCCTGTGACGAGTTCAGATTCTTATAGTATG
>NW_027827604.1:0-272 GCF_054177405.1 Leptonychotes weddellii | reverse complement strand
GAACTCTATGACTGCATGCTATAGGCCAAAGGAGCCGAGTTAAAATCTAACAAGTGATTAGAATTGACCAGAGAAATAGGAACACAACTCTAATTAAGGAATTTGCTAATTGCCCTTCTCTCTGCAGACATTACTCCATTCTTGGTCTATAGCCCTGGCACAGACTTGACCTCAACCATGCTTTCTGCAAAGCAGCAACAGGAGACAGAGAATATTGTGTCCAAGTTATATTTGGCCACAAAACAAATCCCTTCTGCCCTTTCTAGAGCTAT
>NW_027827603.1:0-2454 GCF_054177405.1 Leptonychotes weddellii | reverse complement strand
CGCCTGGGTGGCTCAGTCGTTAAGCGTCTGCCTTCGGCTCAGGTCATGATCCCAGGGTCCTGGGATCGAGCCCCGCATCGGGCTCCCTGCTCCGCAGGAAGCCTGCTTCTCCCTCTCCCACTCCCCCTGCTCGTGTTCCCTCTCTCGCTGTGTCTCTCTCTGTCAAATAAATAAATAAAATCTTTAAAAAAAAAAAAATAGAAAAAGGGAAACAGAAAAATTCAAAAAAAAGGAAAGATAGTTAAAAAAAAATTAACTTTGAAAGACTAAAGAATAATGGGAAAATAGCCATGAATTGTATGTGCGGTATTCCCCTAGGGCTGGAGTTCTGTCGTTCTCATTGATCAGTAATAGGTCTTGGCTGGCTGTTCTTGCTGATCTTCTGGGGGAGGGGCCTGTTGCCGTGGTTCTCAAATATCTTTGCCTGAGGCAGAATTGCCCTGCCCTTGCCATTCCGGGCTAAGTCATCTGCTTGGGTTTGCTCTCAGGAGCTTTTGTTCCCTGCAAGCTTTCCGTACAGCTTTGGAGGACGAGAGTGAAAATAGTGGCCTCCCAATCTCTGCCCCAGAGGAGCCAAGAACTCGGGGCCCCGCTTCTCTTGTGCCCTAGAGAAAAGCAGTCAATCACTCCCGTCTCCCCAGTCTCTGGCCGCACTTTGTGCTCACCTGGCCTATGACCAACTGTTTCTATCTCTGGCCCCCATGCCGGTGTGGAGTCTCCAAACCTAGCAGATCCCTGTGGTGGGCTCCCATGCTGCTCCTCCCAGGAGAGGAAGGGGAGTCTCCCCAGATTTGCCACTTGTTGGGTCTCTGCTGGAAGCGCAGTGGCCCAACTGTGCCGTGGATCATGGTTGATGGCAACCCCGAGTGAGAGCCCACTCCTTGGCTCCGTCTCTGCAGCCGGCTTCCCTGTCTGATACCCAGGAGCTCTGCCACACTAAGGCACCCTCGGTCTTTCTGTAACCCCGAGGGTTCTGAGACCACACTGTGCCGCAAGGGTTCCACTCCCTGCTTAGCCACTGGAGCTACGTCCCTCAGCGGATCTGACTTCTGAAAGTTCCGATTTTGTGCTCTGCTGCTCTATTCCTTGCCAGAAGTGGCCAACAGAGGTCCCCTCCCCTGCTGTCTATCCTCCCAAATATCGCCTTGGATTCACCTCTCCGCACATCCTATCTTCCAGAAAGTGGTCAGTTTCCTGTTCAGAGAGTTGTTGCTATTCTTTTCTTCAATCTTCTATTGAGTTCGTAGGTGTTCAGAATGGTTTCATCCCTATCTAGCTGAATTCCTGGGACCAGACGAAATCCCGGTCTCCTACTCCTCCGCCATCTTGCTCCATCCCTCTTTTTTCAACCAACTTCTTACTTATCAATTCCTTTTATAAAATCTTTTATAATTTTCACCTTTAGAGTCCTATTCCATCCCTTCATCGTATTTACCCTTATTTTTGTACATATATAAGCTTTTATTTCTTTAAAATTTGGGGAGGCACTTTCTTCTAACAGACAAAAATATGCCCAAAATCTAGTGTGTGGCACTGATCTATGCACCAGCCTGATCATATTTGATCATATTCTGTTTTTTTGTTTGTTTATTTGTATCATTTTCTTTTTCTTTTTTCTTTCTTTCCCTTTCTTTCCCCCCAGTTTCAGGTGTCTTCTAATTTGTTTAGTGCATATTTTTCTGGGGTCGTTGTTACCCTGTTAGCATTCTGTTCTCTCATTCATCTATTCTCCTCTGGACAAAATGACAAGATGGAAAAAAATCACCTCAAAAAAAAGAACCAAGAGTCAGTACTAACTGCCAGGGACCTAATCAATACGGTCATTAGTAAGATGTCAGAACTAGAGTTCAGAATGATGATTTTAAAGATACTAGCTGGGCTTGAACAAAGCATGGAAGATACTAGAGAAACCTTTTCTGGAGAACTAAAAGAACTAAAATCTAGCCAAGTCAAAATCAAAAAGGCTATTAATGAAGTGCAATCAAAAATGGAGGCTCTAACTGCTAGGATAAATGAGGCAGAATAGAGCATTAGTGATATAGAAGACCCAATGATGGAAAATAAAGAAGCAGATTAAAAGAGAGATAATCAACTACTGGATCATGAAGGCAGAATTCGAGAGATAAGCGATACCATAAGATGAAACAACATTAGAATAATTGGGATCTGAGAAGAAGAAGAAAGAGAGAGAGGGGCAGAAGGTATATTGGAGCAAATTATAGCAGAGAACTTCCCTAATTTGGGGACAGAAACAGGCATTAAATTCCAGGAAGCACAGAGAACCCCTCTCAAAATCAATAAAAATAGGTCAACACCCCGACATCTAATAGTAAAACTTACGAGTCTCAGAGACAAAGAGAAAATCCTGAAAGCAGCTCGGGAGAAGAGGTCTGTAACCTACAATGGTAGAAACATTAGATTGGCAACAGACCTATCCACAGAGACCTGGCAGGC
>NW_027827602.1:0-272 GCF_054177405.1 Leptonychotes weddellii | reverse complement strand
TTCCACTTCTGGTTATATATTCAAGAGAAATTAAAACCATGTCACACAAAAATTTATACATGGGTGTTTATAGCAGCATTATTCATAATAGTCAAAAAATGGCAACCACATAAATAACCATCAACTGATGAACAGATAAATAAAATGTGGTCTATCTACACAATGGAATACAACTGGCAATAAAAAGACATTTTTTTTTTAAAGATTTTATTTATTTATTTGACAGAGAGAGGCACAGCGAGAGAGGGAACACAAGCAGGGGGAGTGGGAGA
>NW_027827601.1:0-272 GCF_054177405.1 Leptonychotes weddellii | reverse complement strand
TTCAGTTCTTCTGTATCCTCACTGAGACTGTGTTTTAAAATTTTCCACTATAATTGTGGACTTGCCTTTTTTGTTTTGTTTTAACACTGTGTAATTAGGTGCATGCCAATTTTCTTGGTATATTGAGCCTTCATCATTATGAAACATTCTTCTATTTTGTAATAATGCTTCTTGCCTTAAAACCTACTTCATCTTGGGGTGCCTGGGTGGTGGCTCAGTCGTTAAGCATCTGCCTTCGGCTCAGGTCATGATCCCAGAGTCCTGGGATCAAG
>NW_027827600.1:0-272 GCF_054177405.1 Leptonychotes weddellii | reverse complement strand
TAGAAGTACTTCATCTGTATAAAGAATTTCTAAAATTTTACCCAAGTAAAAGTTTAACATTGCAAATAAATTTTTCACCATTACAATGATGCTGTAGCCCTTGTAGCCTTAAAAAGGGGCTCCTAAAATAGGGAAGCTTCTTGGACAGCATTATGGTAAACAAAGTAAATAAATACCAGCATTTGACTGAACTGAAAGATGACCTATGGTCATATTTATAAAAGTCAAAAGTGAATTACATATCTTCCTGTTTCCATAGCCATTATATAGCT
>NW_027827599.1:0-272 GCF_054177405.1 Leptonychotes weddellii | reverse complement strand
CCCCCTACCTGTGCCCAACTCTCTGTCGGCCTCTATCTCAGATAAATAAAATAGTCAAAAAAGAAGTAACTTGCTCAATGTCATAGTAAATATTAGAACCAGATACAGACCTGAGTGTGTCTCTGAGGTCTGTGTTCTTTCTAAGTTTACCAAATATATACATAGCCCTCAAAATATCATAGATTAAATTACTTTAGCCTTTCTCAAAACGAGCATTGGAAGATGCTATAATTCAGGTCACCCGGCTGGCTCGGTCAGTGGAGTATGAGACT
>NW_027827598.1:0-272 GCF_054177405.1 Leptonychotes weddellii | reverse complement strand
GTTTTCTAGGAACACAGCCACCTAGTGCTTTGATGACTCACTAGGCAGTAGGACACTAAAGAGCAGAGCCAGATATCATACAATGATTTATGAATGTGGCCTTCAGTACCTGGTGACACAAGTATGAGGGTATAGGAATCTATGACAACTTGAAATTCTCTGAAGTCTGACAGCATGCATGAAAATTGGTAGAATTTCTTCCCAACTTTGATAATAATCATAAAAATTTACATTATAGTAATAAGCTGTGGGGCTAAAAGAAACATTCAAAG
>NW_027827597.1:0-272 GCF_054177405.1 Leptonychotes weddellii | reverse complement strand
TAATATTCTTTTGTATGTATATACATTTTGTTTATCCACTATCCATCAGTGGACACTTGGGTGGCTTCTAGCTTTTGGGCTATTGTCAATAATACTGTTACAAACATGGGTGTACAGATATCTGAATCCGTTATTAATTGCATTTTTTATTTTACAGTACATTTTTTTAACCAAGTGCATTTTTTAAAAGATTTTTTTACTTATTTGAGAGAGAGAGGGAGCGAGCGAGTGAGCATGAGTGGGAGGAGGGGCAGAGGGAAAGAATCTTCCAG
>NW_027827596.1:0-272 GCF_054177405.1 Leptonychotes weddellii | reverse complement strand
GGCTTGAAAGAATACCTCCAGCTCACCTCTTTTCTCTCCCAAGTGTGACAAACCTAGCTCCCTCCTTAACCACTTGTGTCCGCCTTCCCCTCCCACTCCCCCAGCACAGGATCCCTGGAACTTAGGCTACATCCCTCCACCATTTCAAATTCAAATTCAAAACGGCTTGATGCATATAATATGGGGCGTCCAGTCCTACATGTAGTGTCTCAGAGACTCTAGCAGATCTCAGAGCTGGTCCGTTCTCTGCTGTTGTAGAGGAGACCTGCAGC
>NW_027827595.1:0-272 GCF_054177405.1 Leptonychotes weddellii | reverse complement strand
TACTTATAATAATATATTTTGATGTCTGGTAGGGTAAGCTCCTGCTCTTTGGTCTTCTTTTTCATACATTTCGTAGCTAGGCTTGCATATTTTCTCCACCAAATGTCAGCTGGCCAGTTTTTGTTAAAAAAACAAAACAACTATCTTGAGATTTGAATAGGATTGTTTTGAATTTGTAGGTTATTTTGAGGAGAACTGACATCTTTGCAATATTCTAGGAACACGGTATCTCCCATCATGTATTCATTTCTTCTTAATGTCCTTCAGAAGAG
>NW_027827594.1:0-272 GCF_054177405.1 Leptonychotes weddellii | reverse complement strand
GGGGCTGCTTTGGCCTGTAAAAAGAAGACCCCTGACTATCTTTCAAACCCTTTCCAGGGACACTTGCTCAGCCTGTCAAGGCAGCCCACCCCACTCAATCCCAGTGGGGACCAGTAGAATAAGGGGGTGACTGGACAAGCCATTGGGGCCCCCTCTGGGTAGGAGGCCCTAAGAGCAGAGGCTGGGGCTGGAGAAACCGCCCCGGGGGCCCACAGGCACACCCGGCCTAGCCCCTGACCCCACCTCTGCAGGGCCAAGGCCTGCACTGGGCC
>NW_027827593.1:0-272 GCF_054177405.1 Leptonychotes weddellii | reverse complement strand
TTTTAAGATCTACTCTCTCAGCAACGTTCAAATATACATTACAGTATTGTTAACTAGAGTCCCCATTCTGTATGCTATATCCCCAGGACTTGTTATCTTAGTTGATTCTTATTTGTCTCTCACTGATCTGAAATATTAACATTTGGGGATATTACTTGGAATCGATAAATTTAGAAATGGAAAAAAATGTAGAGATGCCATTTCTTTCTTTTTTTTTTTTTTTAAGATTTTATTTATTTATTTGAGAGCGAGAATGAGAGAGAGAGAGAGAG
>NW_027827592.1:0-2454 GCF_054177405.1 Leptonychotes weddellii | reverse complement strand
CTCAGATCTGTACCTCTGAAACAAATACTGCACTATATGTTAAGAAAAAAAAAAGAAGAAGGTAGCAGGAGGGGAAGAATGAAGGGGGAAAATCAGAGGGGTAGATGAACCATGAGAGACGATGGACTCTGAGAAACAAACTGAGGGTTCTAGAGGGGAGGGGGGTGGGGGGATGGGTTAGCCTGGTGGTGGGTATTGAGGAGGGCACATTCTGCATGGAGCACTGGGTGTTATGCACAAACAATGAATCATGGAACACTACATCTCAAACTAATGATGTAATGTATGGGGATTAACATAACAATAAAAAAATTAAAAAAAAATAATACAGAAGGCAAAAAAAATCCCTGAGATGTGGGAAGAACAGGGCCCTTCTCTGCCTGCCCTTCTCTGTGATGATTAATTTTGTATGTCAACTTGGCTGGGCCATGGTACCCAGATATTTGGTGAAACATTATTCTAGATCTTTCTGTGAAGGCTTTCCACCCCCCCCAGATGAGATTAACATTTCAATCAGTAGACTTTGAATAAAACAGAATACTCTTTATAACACAGGTGGGCCTTGTCCAATCAGTTGAAGGCCTTAATAGAAAAAACACTGCCCTCTCCTGAGGAAGAAGGAAATCTGCCAGCAGATGGCCTTCAGACTCAAGCTGCAACATCAACTTCTTTCTGGGTCTCCAGCCACACACACACACCCCCGCCCCCGCAAAGACCAACTGAATTTGGACTTGCTAGCCTTAACAACAGCACAAGCCAATTCCTGAACTGGATCTATACATCCCATTGTTTCTGTTCTCCGGAGAATCTTAACTACCACATCCACCCAGTAAGGGTCTTTCCTTGTCCTTAGGCCTGTTCCTGCCACATCTAGAGGTAGGCTGGTCAGGGGCCAGCAGGCTCCTTTTCTGGAGGAGAACAGGAAGGCAGGGAGAGAGAGGTGGGAAGTCACATAGCTTGTAGGTTGTCTGGCTAGGTTCTAACTCCTCATGACCTGATCCCAAAGTCCAAGCTTTACTATTATTTTTAAAACATTTTATTTTGAAATAATTTAAAACCCTGAGAAAACGTGCAAGATGAGTATAAAGAAATCTCTTATGCCCTTCCCCCAGAATATTTTACCGCATTGGTTCCTCATTCTCTCCACATGGACATCTTATTGGTATTATTACAGTATTGCTATTTGAGTGCATGTTGCAGATATTATGCCCCTTTACTCTCTTATTTTTAAAGATTTCATTTATTTATTTGAGAGAGAGAATAAGAGAGAGAGAGAGAGCGCAAGCTGGGGAGAGAGGCAGAGGGAGAAGCAGACTCCCCGCTGAGCGGGAACCCAGATGCGGGGCTTGATCCCAGGACCCCGGGATCACAACCTGAGCCAAAGGCAGAGACTTAACCAACTGAGCTACCCAGGTGCCCCATCTCTCTCTCTCTCTTTTTAAAATAGACTTTGTATTTTAAAGTAAAATTAAGCAGAAGGCCTAGAGATTTCCCAGAGACCCCCTGCCCTCCTATGCACGGCCTCCCCCCACCATCCACATCCCCTCCCCCCAGACTGGAACGTTTGTTAGAACTGATGAACCCATAGTGACATGTCAAAATCGCCCAGACCCCTTTCCTCCTAAATACTTCAATATGTATCCCCTAAGATGGATGTCTTGTTACAGAAACACAGAGTAGTGATGTGATTTAGAATTTTAACCTTGATACAATGCTATCATTTCTTATAGCACATATAAGGAATAGATCCTTATATTCAATTTTTAATAGTTATTCTAAGGCTGATCTTTATAGCCTCCTCCCCCCATCCCCACCCCCACCCGGCTCTAGGATCATATGTTTTCTGGAGTTGTCATGGGTCACAGACAGGGTCCCTGGGAAGCACTGGGGAAGGGATGGTGTCATTTTGGGGGAAAGTTCCCTGGGTCCTAATTATCTGTCTTCGAAGTATTTTGATGGTGCAAATTGAGTAGTTCCTGGTTTGTGGCCCATTTAGTCTGCTCCTAGGGATGCCCTATTTTATGACTAGCTCTTTAACTCTCTGGGGCTCAGGGCCTCCCGGCTGCCCCCTCGACCCTACCCTTTACAGGAGAATTGTGTCCACCTGATGGGTCAGCGTTGTCTCATGGCTGATATTATTTCATGGTCCCACCAACCCCAGTGCTATTCAGGGGACCATGATGTCTTCTATGGAGGGGGCCACTCGAGCTTCTTAGTGATGCTGGGTCTGCTCACTAGCCGATTCCTCAGCCTCGGTAAAGGTGCCTTTTCTGCTTTTCCATGGGAGATAATTCGGTGGCCCTTCTGGCCGTATGTGCCATATCCACCCCCTCAAGTCCACCTCTCTGACCTTTGAGCCCCATCTTCCCCCATCCTTCAGGCAATATTGTCATTCAAATCTCACTCAGCACAGCTTTTAACCTTTCCCATTTTTCTAGAAGCTCTGGTAGCAGC
>NW_027827591.1:0-272 GCF_054177405.1 Leptonychotes weddellii | reverse complement strand
GGTGCCCTCCTCATCATTTCTTATCGGGAGTATTATGATATCTACTTGACTTACTGCAGGTGATGTTAACCTTTATCATTTGGTTAAGGTACCGTCTGCCAGGTTGCTCCACTGATTTATCCCTTTTCATTCTGTTCTTTGGAAGTGAGTCATTAAGTCCAATCTCTACTCATGGAGAGGGGAATTAAGCTCTACCTCCTATTTTTTTTTAAAGATTTTATTTATTTATTTGACAGATAGAGACATAGAGAGAGAGGGAACACGAGCAGGGG
>NW_027827590.1:0-272 GCF_054177405.1 Leptonychotes weddellii | reverse complement strand
TGGACTCTGAAAAACAAACTGAGGGTTCTAGAGGGGAGGGGGGTGGGAGGATGGGTTGGCCTGGTGGTGGGTATTGAGGAGGGCACGTTCTGCATGGAGCACTGGGTGTTGTGCACGAACAATGAATCATGGAACACTTCATCTAGAACTAATGATGTAATGTATGGGGATTAACATAAGAATAAAAAAAAAATTGTCTAGTTGAAAAAACAAAGTCAAAACTAGAAACCAGTGTAATAATCATGTGATGCTTTAGAAGCCTCCAGAAGTCT
>NW_027827589.1:0-272 GCF_054177405.1 Leptonychotes weddellii | reverse complement strand
CAGTGCTTTCAATCACTGTGCTGGACTATTTTGGGAAAACACTGAGACCCTTGAAAAGAAGGTGGCATTGTATCCTGGTGGAAAGGGCAGTTCCTGGTGCCCAACTCCCTGCATTCCCAGCTTTGCTAGAAGCTGGGCACAATTTACTGAAACCCTCTATGAATCTATAAAATGGTGGCGGGGCGCCTGGGTGGCTCAGTCGTTAAGCCTCTGCCTTCAGCTCAGGTCATGATCCCAGGGTCCTGGGATCGAGCCCTGCGTCGGGCTCCCTG
>NW_027827588.1:0-272 GCF_054177405.1 Leptonychotes weddellii | reverse complement strand
ATCTGGCCCTACTCCACTTCTGTCTGGGATTGTGTTATGCCATTAGCTCGGAATAGTATTTTGTTATTATTACTATTTTTTTTATAAAGATTTTATTTACTTATTCATGAGACACAGAGAGAGAGAGAGAGACAGAGGCAGAGGGAGAAGCTGGCTCCCCGCGGAGCAGGGAGCCCGATGCGGGACTCGATCCCAGGACACTGGGATCACGACCTGAGCCGAAGGCAGACGCTTAACCGACTGAGCCACCCAGGCGTCCCGTATTTTGTTAT
>NW_027827587.1:0-272 GCF_054177405.1 Leptonychotes weddellii | reverse complement strand
TCCCCCTGCTGTGTTCTCTCTTTTGCTGTGTCTCTCTCTGTCAAATAAATAAACAAAATCTTAAAAAAAAAAAAAAAGAAAAGAAATGGAGAGATCCAAAAGGCAGACAATCTGTAAGGACATAGTTCAAAATCTCAATATCCAAAATGAGTCAGTTTAAAATATTTCTTCTCTGAGCAACTTCTTGTTTTCTTGAGAATCTTATGCTACTGTACTCCTAATTCTATGACTACTGCTAAAGCTAGACGAGTAATTATGATGCCGATGGTGGA
>NW_027827586.1:0-272 GCF_054177405.1 Leptonychotes weddellii | reverse complement strand
ATTTTTATTACACTTTTGACCAGGTGCCCCAGGATTCTCACAGATAATGCTCAATTGAAAAGGAGCTCACAACCCAAAACTAAAAAGCACCCAGGAAAAAAAAACTGACCATGGACAAAACAGAGTAGACACTACAGAAGAGCAGGGATTAAACCCACTGTGAATTTTAAATAACAGACCTATGAGATACACTATAAATGTAAAATGATTACAGGCATGAAAGATGTTGCAAACAGACCTAAGCCCACTTGGCGATTCAGCAAATGTCAGGT
>NW_027827585.1:0-272 GCF_054177405.1 Leptonychotes weddellii | reverse complement strand
TCTCAAGAGAGATTAATAGCTTCAGGAGAAACTGAGGCACTGAGATAAAGCAGCCAGTCAATGGAAGTCAGATAGAGTCCACTGTGTTACGTGACTTAAGATGCGTATAAACCCAGGATGGGCCTCTCTCTACCCTCTGAGTATTCTTTTTTTTTTTTTTTTCATGTTTCAAAGTCTCTATTTTTATTTATTTTTTTTTATTCTTATGTTAATCCCCATACATTACATCATTAGTTTTAGATGAAGTGTTCCATGATTCATTGTTTGTGCAT
>NW_027827584.1:0-272 GCF_054177405.1 Leptonychotes weddellii | reverse complement strand
TGATAGACATTGGGGAGGGTATGTGCTATGGTGAGTGCTGTGAATTGTGTAGGACTGTTGAATCACAGACCCACCTCTGAAACAAATAATACATTATACATTTAAAAAAAGGAGAAGATAGTAGGAAGAGAAAAATGGAGGGGGGTAATCAGAGGGGGAGATGAACCATGAGAGACTATGGACTTTGAGAAACAAACTGAGGGTTCTAGAAGGAAGGGGGGTGGGGGGATGGCTTAGCCTGGTGATGGGTATTAAGGAGGGCACATGTGAAT
>NW_027827583.1:0-272 GCF_054177405.1 Leptonychotes weddellii | reverse complement strand
TTTTGATTTCCTGATTTCAATTTCACCGATTCTTTTCTAATTCTTATTATTTCCTCTGCTTACTTTGGATTTAATTTTCTCCTCTTTTTCTAGTTTCCTTGGGTGGAAATTTAGATTACTGATTTTATATATTCTTTTCTAATATATACATTCAGTGCTATAAATTTCTAAGCACTGCTTTTGCTGCTTCCCACTAATTTTGATGTGTTTTCATTTTGATTTAGTTTAAAATATTTAAAAATTTCTCCTTTGATCCATGTGTTATTTAGAAG
>NW_027827582.1:0-272 GCF_054177405.1 Leptonychotes weddellii | reverse complement strand
TCACTTCTACTCACCTCCCATGGGGAGAACTGGTAACAGCTACTTATGGGGGATGTGAGAAAGTTGTCTATGGCTGAGCAGCAACTACAGCTACAACCATTCCCAGCTACAACTGTATAATCTGGAATAAAGGACAGATTTCAGTGAACAATTAGCTATCTGCTACGACTCACAGTTTCTTCTTTATTTAGTCATTCTTGTTTATTTATAAGTGGTATGCAAATGTGTATATATAAAACACATGACATTAATATGCAGAATATAAAGCATAT
>NW_027827581.1:0-2455 GCF_054177405.1 Leptonychotes weddellii | reverse complement strand
GGCTTCACTTATTTATGGAACATAAGGAATAACATGGAGGACATTAGGAGAAGGAAGGGAAAAATGGGGGGCAGGGAATTGGAGGGAGAGATGAACCATGAGAGACTATGGACCTGAGAAACAAACAGGGTTCTAGAGGGGAGAGGGGAGGGGGGGATTGGTTAGCCCAGTGATGGGTATTAAGGAGGGCACATACTGCATGGAGCACTGGGTGTTATACAAAAACAATGGATCGTGGATCATTACATCAAAAACTAATGATGTATTGTATGGTGACTAACATAATATAATAAAATTAAAAACTACAAAAAAAAAGATATAGAGACTTGAATGAATATCCATATGGATATGGGTTTTCAACTTGTTATCGTTTCTGTTAAAACTGTATCCTTAGAATATAATTTGAATAACTTGGTCTTGTCCGATTCTGAAGACTGAAAATCATTGTCTTTATAGAAAAATAACCTACAAAAAATGTGTGGCTTGATTGTTTTACTTGATAATTTGCCCTGGAAGCAACTTAGTAAGTGATGTGTCTTTTTCCTTAATAATTTGCATAAATATTTGTGAGATTACTCTGTCAAATTGGAAATATACCATTGGCCTATTTGTTTTTCCTTATACACATAATGGTAAAATAAAATCATGTTACTCTGAAAAAAACCCATGATAACATTAATTAGGATCATTTTTACATTCTAATTGTCATACTTTGAGTTATTTAATAAATGTTGACAGCATGCTTAAATTTCAGTCAAACTGACTAATGGACCCAAAGCAGTTAAGTGCTACCAGGACTAGCCCAAGCCATTTCTCAGGCTTTTATTTTGCTGAAAGTAACACTGAAGAATGAGGTAATGTCTCCCATTGAGACCACGAGCAGACCCACTTACTACCTACTATAAAAGAGGTGGATTTCCTGTGCTTAGGGTTACTAGTCTGCAACACACTCCCATTCTGTGCATAAAATCTAACTGGATCATCCCCCTGGGATGGAGACAAGGGATCTGATGCAACCCATGCTTATGCAGCTTGCTGCCCCATCAGTTGCAAAGTCCTTTGTCTCTGACCCAAGAGTCTCATGTGTTTTTGCCATCATCCATGGAACAACAGTGTAACTTATTAGCTTTTAAGTAGAGTAATACAAAATCCCAACCCTGTGTGTGTGTGTGTGTGTGTGTGTGTATAATTTAACCTCAAAACAATTCACAATGTAAATGTTACTTTAGCTCCCTGTTACCACTTTAGGAGATATATTATTTCATTTATCCTTTATATTTTAGAAGACCTTTAATTCCTTCTCTTGGCAATACAAATAATATTAAAAGATTACTAAAATTTTTATCTTAAAGGAGTATTCCTAATATAAGGAAACAGAATAACATATTTGTATAAGCCAAAAAAGTTTTTTTCTGCCAAAATATTTCCAGAATTTTTACATTTTTCATCAGTTAATAAAAAAGAATGTATAGCAAAATTCTTCCTTTCTCCTGATCTTTATGGCGAATCTCGCACACATTCTTCCAGGCCAGGCTCAAATGCCATTTCTCCAACAAACATTCCCTTAATAGCTAAATATAATCTCTCCCACCTGTTTAGCATTTTATCTCTAGCTGGAACTTCCTTAGCCCTTGCATTCTCCTAATGCAGGAGTAGGTCACCCCACCTTCTAGACAGTCAACTCTCTAAAGGCAATTTCTACTTATGATTCCCCTTTTCTACTTAACAACTTTGAACATTGTGCCTTGCAGCTAGTAAGAAGTACTAGTTAAGGATCTATCTTTATATCTGAAAAAAAATGATTTTCAATAGTAAAATATAACATGAAATTTTAAGGTTTTTTTTAAGTTAAATTTTTTTTAAAAATATTTATTTGTTTGTTTGTTTATTTGACAGAGAGAGACAGCGAGAGAGGGAACACAAGCAGGGGGAGTGGGAGAGGGAGAAGCAGTCTTCCCATGGAGCAGGGAGCCCGATATGGGGCTCGATATGGCGCTGGATCCCAGGACCCTGGGATCATGACCTGAGTCGAAGGCAGACGCTTAATGACTGAGCCACCCAGGCGCCCCGATTAAGGGGTTTTTTTACGAAGAATATTTGTGGCACACTAAGACATTCAGGTTTTTTAAATCTCTGTTGTAATTGCCTGACAGCGGAATTAATGTTTTCCCACTGCATAAATTATAGAAAAATTGCTGAACTAATTTATATTTCCTGATGCATTATTCCAATATATATTTTTGCTTTAGTTGAATGTTCTGACATTTTGAGGGTAAGAAATGTATACTTTCATATTTTCCCACTCAACAGTACAAGATGACATCAGAAGGGAGATTCTTATATCACATCTATTCTGCCAATATGGCCTACACCTAACTTCCTTCTCTCCAGTCCCCTCTCTCTCCAATGCATTACACTACTAGATGAATCTTCCTAATGTCCTACTTTATACCAC
>NW_027827580.1:0-272 GCF_054177405.1 Leptonychotes weddellii | reverse complement strand
TGCAGATGCCACACCCCACTTTGAGAAACACCAAATGCAAGGGTTTGGAGCACCTGAAGCTTTTAGAGAGGCTTTTTTTTTTTTTTTTTAAAGATTTTATTTATTTATTTGAGAGAGAGAATGAGATAGAGAGAGAGAGCATGAGACAGGGGAGGGTCAGAGGGAGAAGCAGACTCCCTGCCGAGCAGGGAGCCCGATGTGGGACTCGATCCAGGGACTCCAGGATCATGACCTGAGCCGAAGGCAGTCGCTTAACCAACTGAGCCACCCAG
>NW_027827579.1:0-272 GCF_054177405.1 Leptonychotes weddellii | reverse complement strand
GGACACTTCAACATGGCAATGGGCGGCACTCTGATTTATTCAAATGCCCGAATATAAATTCCCTCACAATTAGTACACATTTGAGCACACTTCTATTTGCAAATTAACTGACATGGATGTTATATAGGATATGTACTACTATAAATACTAGAAATTTATCCTGGTTTTAGGATTCAGATTTTTTTCTCATAAAATTCAGTACTTATTTTTTCCTGTCAAATTATTTGTGTTCTGAATGTATTATAAGTGTGTTTTCTCCCTAAGGGAGAACT
>NW_027827578.1:0-272 GCF_054177405.1 Leptonychotes weddellii | reverse complement strand
GGAGTGCAGGTGAGGGAGGGGGGAGGGAGGAGGCGAGGGGGCCGGTCTGGGAAGATGGTGATGGCGGAAGCTCAGCCACGATGATGCCAGAGGGGCCGGACTCGAGACTGGATGGCGAGGGGACCCAGAGTGGATGGTTTCACACCAAAGCCAGCAGCAGATGTGCAGGTGGCCCTTGGGAAGCAGCTGGGACGCGATGGGGACAGTGGGACTACCTCCTTCGGTGACGGCCAGGCTGGGGCTTCTGGGGTTTACTGAACCTCCCCTCCGCT
>NW_027827577.1:0-272 GCF_054177405.1 Leptonychotes weddellii | reverse complement strand
TAACTACAGTTGACCCTTGAGCAACAGGGAGTTTAGGAGTGCCAACCCCTGCACAATTAAAAAACTGCCTATAACTTTTTTTTTTTTTAAAGATTTTATTTATTTATTTGAGAGAGAGAGAATGAGAGACAGAGAGCACGAGAGGGAAGAGGGTCAGAGGGAGAAGCAGACCCCCTGCTGAGCAGGGAGCCCGATGCGGGACTCGATCCCGGGACTCCAGGATCATGACCTGAGCCGAAGGCAGTCGCTTAACCAACTGAGCCACCCAGGCG
>NW_027827576.1:0-272 GCF_054177405.1 Leptonychotes weddellii | reverse complement strand
CTCTCTCTCTCTCATTCTCTCTCTCAAATAAATAAATAAACAAATCTAAAAAAAAAAGGTCACATCATTCTTTTTTTCTAATACAGTCATTTAGTGCTATAAATTTCCCACAAATTTTGGTGTATTTTTTCATTTTCATTCACTTCAAATGCTTTCTAATTTTACTTTTGATTTCTTTTTTGCCTCATGTATTATTTTGAAGCACATTAAGTAGTTTTTAAAATACTTGGGGGTTTCTCAGATAGCTTTCTCTTATTGACTTTTAATTCCAT
>NW_027827575.1:0-272 GCF_054177405.1 Leptonychotes weddellii | reverse complement strand
TCATGTTAATAGGTGATAAAAATCTAACATTCCTGATGAAAACAACAAAATTTTTAAAAACTTCTTGGTAAATACTAAACCAATAGCTAACATCTTATCCTTTAAGAAAGTTTTGTAAAAATAATAATGCTAAGGGTTTGGAAGAATCATTTATCCCATTTTTAGAATGCTAGGTTTTTGTTGTTTTTATGTTTTGTTTCCACGTCATTTCATGTGATGATAGTTGGATTACAAATGCTTTTTGCCCACTTTCTTTTTCAAAAGCACCCCTA
>NW_027827574.1:0-272 GCF_054177405.1 Leptonychotes weddellii | reverse complement strand
GCAAAACATAAATCTTTTTATAGTGTTGTGTCTGGCACGGGGCTGACTCATCCTTAGGTGAATTTGAGGACTGTATAAAACCATTATGCAGCCATGATCAAGCCTCATCAATCACAAAACAATCATCAAGCTGAGTGAGAACTTGGAGATTCTCAGGGTAACCTGAAACAGAAAGTTCTAGAAAATAATAATGATAGAAATAAAACCACAACACTATTGGTAATTAAATCACAACACTAACTGTTATTATTACTAAAACACCACTAACAAGT
>NW_027827573.1:0-272 GCF_054177405.1 Leptonychotes weddellii | reverse complement strand
TGTGGGGCCAGAGGTAGACTGGGAAGAGTCATGAAGGGACTTTCAGGGTACAAGTCATGCTCGATATCTTGACTTGGATCATAGCTACATGAATATGTACATTTATCAAAGGGAAATGTACACTTAAAATCTATACATTTACTGTATGTAAAGTGAAAAAATTATCATGCCTCAAAACACATGTTTTTTTTTTTTTTTTCACCTTTCTCGGCATTACATTTTTTTTTTTATTCTTATGTTAATCCCCATACATTACATCATTAGTTCTAGAT
>NW_027827572.1:0-272 GCF_054177405.1 Leptonychotes weddellii | reverse complement strand
TATATAGGGGCACCTGGGTGGCTCAGTTGGTTAAGCGACTGCCTTCGGCTCAGGTCGTGATCCTGGAGTCCCAGGATCGAGTCCCGCATCGGGCTCCCTGCTCGGCAGGGAGTCTGCTTCTCCCTCTGACCCTCCTCCCTCTCATGCTCTCTGTCTCTCATTCTCTCTGTCTCAAATAAATAAATAAAATCTTTAAAAATATATATATATATATATATATATATAAAATAAATAAAATAACATCTTTAAAAAATGGATCATGGACTTTATGT
>NW_027827571.1:0-272 GCF_054177405.1 Leptonychotes weddellii | reverse complement strand
CCTCTCATGTACTCTCTCTCATTCTCGCTCTCTCAAATAAATAAATAAAATCTTTAAAAAAAAAAAAAAAAAAAAGAGTACACTTATCTTGATGAGCCCTGGATGATGTATAGAATTGTTGAGTCATTATATTATATTGTACACCTGAAACACTGTATGTTAACTGTATGTTAAATGCTTTAAACATTTTAAATAAATACTGAACTCTAGTTAGTAGCTTTTTTTTGGTTGTTTGTGTGCAGTGCTATGGGTTAACAATTGTAAACTAATTT
>NW_027827570.1:0-2455 GCF_054177405.1 Leptonychotes weddellii | reverse complement strand
TTTATCACATTTGTTTATTAATAGGAAAAAATGTACAATCCATTTGCTTATGTATGCATAATGCTGTTTGGAAGATACACAAAGAATAATAGCTATTTCTTATTAGGAATTGTGCATGGGGGGGAAGTATAGGTGGGGGACAAAGATGGGAAGGAGTTTTCTCTGTATATAAATTTTTCACTCTCTTGGCACCCTGGCCTGTTTTCTGTTACTCAGCACACCAGATCTTTCTTTTTGATGACTTCTCTCTAGAATGGCTTATTTTAGACCTTCAGATCTCACTTTTATGAAACTGCCTCAGAAAGAACCTCCCTGACCACCACCCCCATCTAAAATAGCAGTATTTTTCTCAAGATTTCCCCAACACACTGTTATATTTTCATTATCACACTCATTACTATCTGATGTTCTCTTTCCTGCTTGTTTACTGTCTGTCTCCCTGAGGTAGAATGTAAAATTCCAAAGAACAGGGATGCTGTTTGTCTTGTCTGTACTGTATTCTGGACACTTAAAATACTACCTGGTTCATGGTAGACAGTAAGTGATTGTTGAATTGGGCATAGAATCTAAGGGAGTGTCAAAAAACTCAGTAATAGAGATAAATTGTTCAGTATCTTAATATTTAAAAAAAACTAAAATACCCTGGGGCTCCTGGGTGACACAGTTAGTTGAGTGACCAACTCTTGTTTTCAGCTCAGGTCATGATCTCAGGGTCATGAGATGGAGCCCCATGTAGGGTGCTCGGTGTGGAGTCTGCTTGAGATTCTCTTTCCCTCTCCCTTTGCCCCTCCCACTCATGCTCTTTCTCAAATAAATCTTTAACCAAAACAAAACAAAAACAAAAATACCCAATCTAGAGGTGGGAAAACAGTCTGAGAAAGGTGGTATTATTTTCCAAAACCATGGAACATTTATAGATTGAAGCCAGCACTACATCCTTAGCTTTTCACTTTCTATCTGGCAATCTTTTCACTGTAATGGGTTATTTTTGTGTATATGCTTTTTGACCAGTAAGTCAACTATACAATATCTTAAGCCAATCTGAGGATACTTTTTTTTTTTTTTAAAGATTTTATTTATTTGACAGAGAGAGACACAGAAAGAGAGAGGGAACACAAGCAGGGGGAGTGCAAGAGGGAGAAGCAGGCTTCCCACTGAGCAGGGAGCCTGATGCGGGGCTGGATCCCAGGACCCTGGGATCATGAGCTGAGCCGAAGGCAGACGCTTAATGACCAAGCCACCCCAGCACCCCATATTAACTGTGATTTTTAAGATATTGCATTAAAATGTTATTTATCTTGATTATTAAGGTTTTTGGTACCCTGGTAAATTTTGTGCCTAAGGCAAATACCTCACTTTTTTCACCTTCTCATCCTGGCCCTGCTTGCTTTCTTGATATATATATTAATTTTCCATCACTTATTTACATTTGGGGGGGTTATTATAAGATATAAATGAACTTTTGCTAACCTTCTATTTACTTTTGACCTAATAAATATGCTTCCAAATAGGGTTCTATTATCTCATTTACTGATAGGATTTTGGTTTTAGAATTCAGAATTAATCCAGTGTGGCATTATGTGACATATTTAAAAAATATTTATCCCATCCAAAGCTCTGGTATTCCCCTACACCTAATTTAGTTGACATTCTAATAGCTCCCTTTGGAAATATTCAATAGGGTTGTGGTAGTCTCAAGTCTCCAAGGCACTTTCTCCATTGCATCATAAAGAGTTAAAGGAAGTTCCAAAATCTAAGGTCCCTATGTGAGAACAAATATTTGTGAATAAGAATGGTCAGTTAATGTTTTTGTTTTTTTTTTTAGGAGAGGGAATATGACTAATTTGTGAGAATTACATAAAACCCCTGGAGACTCAAATTTCCAGGGCTGGGAGTAGTATTCATATTTACAAGAAACAAGGAGAGGACAATGGGGAAGATATTACTGCTATTCTACTGCTTTATCTGCTGCCTTGGAATACAATGGAATAGAGGTCAGAGTTTCAGTAGGAATATCAGAGCCAAAGATCTAAATTCAGCAGTGTGGCATTTTCTTCCCCTCCCCTAATAGATCTCCATATGCTCTTGATGCTTAGAATTACTTTAATGGGGTCCAAAAACTTTCATTCTCTTATCATCAGTAAGCGAAATTATCTATAGCCTTCAGAGAGTTGACATCTGGTGTTAAAACCAAGGAGCATATGAATGAATGATATGTTTTGTTGTCCTTATAAAGTACAGATGAAAGGAAGGAAACTACAGAAAGTTAGGCTAAAGCCTCCAGAGAAAAAACTTAACAGATTTTATGATTTTGCAGATTAGCCCAGATATCTTAATTTCCATAATACAACATATTTGAGAGTTTCTTCAGTTGCCTATGGTTCTATTATTCAGAACACAGGGCTTTGACAGAGAAAGTTGTAAAACTGAGAAAAGCTTGGTATACAAAAAACTG
>NW_027827569.1:0-272 GCF_054177405.1 Leptonychotes weddellii | reverse complement strand
TGGAGACTCCACACGGGGTTTGGTGCCAGAGATAGAAATGCTCGGTCACAGGCTGGCTGAGCACGGAGTGCGGCCAGAGACCGGAGAGATGGGAGTGATTGACTCCTCTTCTCTGGGGGCTCACTGAGGAGTGGGGCCCCGAGTTTTCGGCTCCTCAGGGACCAGAGATTGGGAGGCTGCCATTTTCACTCCCGTCCTCTAAAGCTGTATGGAAAGCTTGCAGGGAACAAAAGCTCCCAGAGAGCAAACCCGAGCAGATTACTTAGCCCGGC
>NW_027827568.1:0-272 GCF_054177405.1 Leptonychotes weddellii | reverse complement strand
TGTTTATATATTATATATAATTTTATAAATACATGTAAATTCTTTTTCTTTTTTTTTAAGATTTTATTTATTTGAGAGAGAGAGAGAGAGCATGAGCAGGGGTGAGAGAGGCAGAGGGAGAGGGAGAAGCAGACTCCCTGCTGAGTAGGGAGCCCGACACGGGGCTTAATCCCAGGATCCTGAGATCATGACCTGAGCCGAAGGCGGACGCTTAACCAACTGAGCCACCCAGGCACCCCTGTAAATTCTTATATATATAACTTAACATCATG
>NW_027827567.1:0-272 GCF_054177405.1 Leptonychotes weddellii | reverse complement strand
TATGCACAAACAATGAATCATGGAACACTTCATCTAAAACTAATGATGTAATGTATGGGGATTAACATAAGAATAAAAAAAAAAATCAGCTGAATAAAAACCTCCACCTGAAGTATTTCCTGTGACACTTCTCTCTGAGGGATTGCTGACTTAAATCAATAAAGCATATAGTAAAAAAATGGAAAAAAAAAAAAGAATTAAGAAAGTTCAATGACTTCTGATCAGTTAAAAAACAATACACACTTCACCTTTATTTGTAAAAAATTTCTCAT
>NW_027827566.1:0-272 GCF_054177405.1 Leptonychotes weddellii | reverse complement strand
TGATTTCTATATGATTATTTTCTATATGATTTCTATATGATTCTATGTGATTTCTATATGATTGCTTTCTGTGTGATTTTATATGATTTTTATATGATTTCTATGTGATTTGGTATGATTTTCTATATGATGATTATGTCATCACATCATCAGTAGGGTCCCATATTGCTTCAAAAAACCTCCAGAATTTTTTAATTTTTATTTTTTAATTTAAGTTCAATTAGCCAACTTATAGTACATCATTAGTTTCAGATGTAGAGTTCAATAATTCA
>NW_027827565.1:0-272 GCF_054177405.1 Leptonychotes weddellii | reverse complement strand
GATGACTCTGGGTTCCTGTTGAGCAGAGGGACAGGCTGAGAAGTCTTTTTACATATACTGAGTCTTGGATTCGCATTTCCTGGATGTTCGCAGACCATTAGCTGCCTTTATGGAAGCCTGCCCCCTTATTCGAAAGATGTCATGGTTCCTTCCTGAGTATGTGGGGTTTATCATAGCATTTTTGAAAATCTACTTTTTGGTGTAGGAAGACTTTGTGCTGGTTTTTGCTTTTTAGTATATTCTTTTTGCTGTCTTCGTAGTTGTGTCTTTGT
>NW_027827564.1:0-272 GCF_054177405.1 Leptonychotes weddellii | reverse complement strand
TGATTAGTATAATAGGAGAAAAATTGCACGGTATCCATCTGTAAACCGCAGGACCTTTGTTGACGACAGTCTGTGTCAGTACTCAAGTAAGATGGTAAAATCCTTTCTCTAGTTACTACTATTAACAAGTGTTTTGGAATGTATCTAGGTTTTTTTCTTTTTTTTAAAGTTAAGATTTTTAAATAAAATATTTAAAGTTTATGTAGTGTGTGTTTTGGCAGTTTGGTGAATGATCAGATTGTTCCTGAATGTCATTGGGCCTCCAGTATGCC
>NW_027827563.1:0-272 GCF_054177405.1 Leptonychotes weddellii | reverse complement strand
TGTATGCCAGTGTCTGGGGGTGAGAGATGGTCACTCACCAAAGTTCTAGTTGTATTTAGGGAATTCATAGTATCTTCCACACGCCTAGAGACACAACACTTCCCTTTCTTGAGTTTCTTGTTCTTCACTGGCGTGGTTGTTAGACCAGTTTGGGGAGACGGCACATGGGTGTGTTTCAGCTTTGTTTCGGAATGACTCAGTGTTGCCACGATCCCTCGTGTACTCTCGCTCGGTAGCCGTATTATTAAAAATCCCCTAAACAGGAAACCAGA
>NW_027827562.1:0-272 GCF_054177405.1 Leptonychotes weddellii | reverse complement strand
CACCTCGGTTCACACTGTTCATGTCTGTTCTCAGACTGTATCAGTAGTAGAGCAGTTAATTATCCATCCACAGGCTAGGTTCAAGTTATGTGACTCCAAAAAAATTCACCTCCACTCCACCATAGTAGCTAATGCTCATAGACACACTCTGGGTCTTGTCATCACTAACAACTATTTTATATTTGAAAAGTGAAAAACTAACCTTCTGTTTATAGTCATATCACTTCCTTATTCCAAATTGACTCCGAGTCCTGTGATCGTCACTCTTCTAT
>NW_027827561.1:0-272 GCF_054177405.1 Leptonychotes weddellii | reverse complement strand
TGTTAGAATGTACTTAATATATAATTAAGTAAATCAAATAAGGAACCCAAAAGGAACTGGTCTTCTTGAGTTGTTCACAGCACACATTAGAAAATCTGAGAGAGAACACACATTAACAACAACAAAAAAAACCACTGGCAAGCTCAAACGCAAGTTTATATGCTGAGTATTTTTAAAGGGTTTAAAAAGCATGCTCAGTTAGCATACAGCCTCTTCTCACTCATAAAACAGATGCATTTCTATCTGCTTGTGTACAGCAAAGGGTTAGAACC
>NW_027827560.1:0-272 GCF_054177405.1 Leptonychotes weddellii | reverse complement strand
TGCCCGCGGCGGGGCCAACGTCTGAAGCAGCTCCGTGTGGCTCCGAGGTCTGCCCAGCAGGCCATCCTGCCCCGATCGCTTGGAGGCCAGAGTGTTGGGGACGGTCCCCAGGCCACACCTGCTCAGTGGCCAGGAGGTGGCCCCTCTGGGAGGCTCCCTCCAGCTCTGACCCTCCTGGTCTGGACCCCCGGACACTGCAACCAGAGGTGGCTCAGGATGTGGGTGCAAGCAGCAAGCGGGTGGGGAAGGGGGGACCCCCACCATCCTCCGGC
>NW_027827559.1:0-2455 GCF_054177405.1 Leptonychotes weddellii | reverse complement strand
TCCTCTGTCTTGTTTCTCAAATTCCTCATGTCAGTGAGATCATATGATACTTGTCTTTCTCTGATTGACTTATTTCGCTTAGCATAATACCCTCTAGTTCCATCCACATCATTGCAAATGGCAAGATTTCATTTTTTTGATGGCTACATAATATTCCACTGTATATATATATATATATACCACATCTTCTTTATCTATTCATCTGTTGATGGACATCTTGGCTCTTTCCACAGTTTGGCTGTTGTGGACATTGCTGCTATAAACATCGGGGTGCACGTACCCTTTCGGATCCCTACATTTGTATCTTTGGGGTAAATACCCAGTAGTGCAATTGCTGGGTTGTAGGGTAGCTCTATCAACTGAAATGATTTTTTTAAAAAATTTTGTTAATGAGGCAAATTACATTAATTAAAATAGCTAATTTGCATTTCTGGGATAAATTCTAATTGATCATGGTATGTTGTCCTTTTATATATTGCTGAATTTGACTTGCTAATGTTTTGTCAAGGATTTTTGTGTCTATGCTTATGAGAAATACTGCTCTGTAATTTATTTATTTTTGGTAATACTGTTTTCTGGTTTTGATATCAGTATCATTCAAGGTTGAATCAGAGAAACAGAACCAGTAGGAGATGCATTAAGATTTATTGCGAGGAATATGTGGTTGTGCGGACAGATGAGGCAAGTCTGAAATCCATAAGGCCATCAGGAAGAGCAGGCTAGGGCTCCCAGGCATGAACTGAAACTGCAGTCCACAGGTAGAATTTCTTCTTCCAGGAAACAAAAGCTCTGCTCTGAAGGCCTTTCAACTGATTAGATTAGGCTGCCCAGAGTATCTGGGATAATCTCCCTTGCTTAAAGTCAACTGATTATGGACTTTAATCACATCTACAAAATACCTTCTTAGAAAACTTAGTGTTTCATTGAATGGACTAGTCTAGTCAAGTTAGTGTGTCAAAAAGGCCATCATAGTGTTATGCTGGCCTCATTAAATGAGTTGAAAAGCATTTCCTCTTTCTATACCTTTTTTTTTGAGACATAATTCATATACCATAAATTCACTATTTTAAAGTGTACAATTCTGTGGTTTACTAAAGATTTACAGAAGATTGTACAACGATCACCACCATCTAATTCCAGAAAAGAAACCTTGTGTTCATGAGCAGTCATTTTCCATTTACTCCTTCCCTCAGCCCCTGGCAACCACTAAGCTACTTTCTGTCTCTACTGGATATGCCTATTTGGGACAATTCATGTTAATGGAATCATATAAATAGGTGGTCTTTTGTGTTGGATTTCTTTCACTGAGCATAATGTTTTCCAGGTTCATTCGTGCTGCAGCAAGTATGAGTACTTCTTTCCTTTTTAAGGCTAAACAATATTCCATTGTATGAATGTACCATTTTTTTTTTTAATTCAATCATCGGATGATGGACATATGTATTGTGTCCACTTTTTCACTATTAAAAATAATGCTATTGTAAATACTTGTGTACAAGTTTATGTGTGAATATGTATTTTCAGATCTCTTGGGTACATACTTAGGAGTGGAATTAATGGGTCATATGCTAACTCTATGTTTAACCTTTTGAAGGAATGCCAAACTGTTTCCCATTCTGCATTCCCAACAGCAATGCTCCAATTTCTCCACATCCTCACCAACACTTCTTCTTTTCTTTTGTTTTTTACAATAGCCATCTTAGTGGGTGTGAATTCACATCTCATTCTGATTTTGATTTGCAATTCCCTAATGACTAGTGTTATTGAATATCTTTTCATGTGCTTGATGGTCACTTTTTTTTTAAAGAATTTATTTTTTATTTGACAGAGAAAGAGAGAAAGAGCACAAGCAGGGGGAGCAGCAGAGGGATCATGACTCTCCACTGAGCAAGGAGCTTGACGCAGGGCTTGATCCCAGGACTCTGGGATCATGACCTGAGCCAAAGGCAGATGCTTAACCAACTGAGCCACCCAGGCACCCTTTGATGGTCACTTTTACATCTACTTTGAAGCATGTCTACTAAAATCCTTGGCCCATTTTTTAAAAATGAGGTGTACTTTCTATTACTGTGTGTCTTTTATCCCTAGTTCTAGTAGAGACAAGATTTGCAAAATTTTTCTATTTTCTGTCCACTTCTCATTCTTCCTTGATAGCATATTTTGAAGCACAAAACATTAAATTTTGATGAAGTCTAATCTAGATAATTTTTCTTTTGTTACTTGTACTTCTGGTGTCATATCTAGGAAATTGCTGCCTAATCTAAGGTCACAAAGACTTATACCTAAGAGTTTTAAATTTAGGTCTTTGATCCAAATAAGTTCATTTCTGTATATGCTGTGAGGTAGGAGTCCAACTTACTCTTTTGCATGTAAATATCCAGTTGCCCCAGTGCCATTTGTTGAAAAAACTATTCTTTTCTCTGTTGATGGTGCTGACACTCTTGTCAATAATCAG
>NW_027827558.1:0-13476 GCF_054177405.1 Leptonychotes weddellii | reverse complement strand
GCGCCCCCAGCTCCCCGCACGCAGCACCCAGCGCCCCCAGCTCCCGGCACGCAGCACCCAGGGCCCCCAGCTCCCCGCACGCAACACCCAGCGCCCCCAGCTCCCGGCACGCAGCACCCAGCGCCCCCAGCTCCCCGCACGCAGCACCCAGGGCCCCCAGCTCCTGGCATGCAGGAGGCGGTGCACACTACAGACTGGTTCATTTACACGGGTACTTGCCAAGCACCTACTCTGCAAATACTGTGCTCTGTCCTAGGGGTGACACGCTAACAAGGCAGTGTCCCTACTCACAGGGAGCACACAGTCTCACCCTTTAGAGGGAGTCAGACACCCAAACTGACAGGGTCAGCAGAGTGTAGTAAGTGACAGAGCAGGCCTGGTTGCTGGGGGATTCGGGACACAGGTCTGACACCTCGCCAGGCTTGGGGAGGTCAGGGAAGCTTTCCTGGAAAGGTGATGCTTGAGGCTTTCCTAAGGGAACAGTGAAGACCTAGCTAGACTGACAAAAGAACAAGAGGGGCCACAGGCAAAGGGAACGTCATTTAGAAAGGCATGAACATATGCATCAAGATTCCGAGAACGCAGGTGTTGGTGAAATGGGAAACGTGTGCCGGGGGCCCCCCACAAAGCTGTCTCTTGTGCTTATGCCCACCCTAAGGAGCTTCAAGTACAATTCCAGAAGCAAAGCTGCTCAACTATACAAAGGCAATAGAGTAAGTCTTACAGCAAGACAAATACTTCATTATAGGATAGTACATTAATGTCTTAACGTCTTCACGATTCCTCACTTAAGAAAAAAGTTGGAAGCAAAAGAGACTCTTCCAATTGCCCCCCAAATCCCAGAAAGAGCACCAACTTGGAATTTTAAAGTCCTCGGTCCAAGTGTCGGTTCCTTAACGAACTAGCTCGCTGTCTTGGCCAAGTCTGTAAACCTGTCTTGGTGCGAGTGTCTCTGGCGGGGAGACCTTACAGAGCACACACGGGCCACGGGGCTGCCTGGGGGCTGAGCAAGCTCAAGTTCATAAGGGGACTGGAACAAGGCAGGGTGGCCCTCCAATTCAGCGCCTGAAGCAACTCGCTTACCTTAGTGGAGACCTTTCTCTGTGCGCGTCACCATCACAACCCCCCCCTTATTAGATAGTTCTGTCATCTGTCCCATGTGCAATGACCTATTTTCACATTCGGGGCACAAGGGTCTCAGTGAGGGGCCAGTTCAGGGCCCCTTTACCAATCAGCAGTGAGGGGAAAGAATGAGATCTTCCCTGGTGTGGAGGTATTTTTCATGTTTATCCTAAAAGGCACCACAAGGTCTGCCAAGCCCCATGCAAGGGGTTATTTTGGAAACAGCACCGAGCTGTCTGTCTAGGACCAAATACGCAAGAGGATGCAGGCACCTCGCAATATTTAGACAGCCCCACCCAGGACAGCGGCAGCTGTGGGCTGACCACCAGTTGCTCTAGCCTTGGAAGGCTGCCAGAGAGACTGGCTGTGGATCATGCATTGACTCAGAAGGTTCTATCCTTGATGATGAGCCAATCTCTGGAGACCGATGGCTGGAGCTCAGGACACAGGCAGGGGCCACGGAGCCTTGTCTCCGAAAATATCCTAAGGTTGTGACCTGATTCCCAAACCCAGATGGGCAAGGATAGTCCAAAGACCGTGAACACAGGTAAGATGGAGCTTCTTTTCAAAGACATTAGAACTTGCCCAAACTGCGTTAAGGAATCATTCCCCGAACCACCTGCCAATCGCCTGGTGGGGCCATCACTAACCCTTATACATCCAAGAGGCTCAAGGGGCAATTTATTTTTTTTTAAAGATTTTATTTATTTATTTGACAGAGCCAGTGAGAGAGGGAACACAAGCAGGGGGAGGGGGAGAGGGAGAAGCAGGTTTCCCACGGAGCAGGGAGCCCAACACGGGGCTGGATCCCAGGACCCTGGGATCATGACCTGAGCCGAAGGCAGATGCTTAACGACTGAGCCACCCAGGCGCCCTAAAGGGCAATTTATAGTCAACTTAGTATCAAGTCAGGACAAATGCTTCCTAAAATACCCCCTCCAGCCAGGCTTCACAGGGGTGGGATGCCGGGGCCCTGTGGGTTCACCTGCTTGGCAGGGAGGTAGGGTTAGCATCCAAAGGCCCACTTAGCCTAAAACTGTATCCGTTTGGCCAAGATATTTCCACATCTTAGATAATGATCTATTTATTTCCACATTAACTCATTTATTTAAACTAAAATATCTGAGAACTCCAGATATGTTCTAGGCACAGAGCTAGTTCTAGGGACACTAGAACGGGAAAAAAGACAAGTCCCCAGGTGCCTGGGTGGCTCAGTCTCTCGAATAAATAAACCCGAGCCCCACATCGGGTTCCCTGCTCAGTGGGGAGCCTGCTTCTCCCTCTGCCTGCCACTCCCCCTGCTTGTGTTCTCTCTCCCTCTCTGATAAATAAATAAATAAATAAATAAATAAATAAATAAATAAATAAAGACAAGTCACCGTCCCCACCTTCAGGGCACTGGTGGGCTGACTATGGCGACAGACCCGAGACCTGGAAGCACAAGAAAGTCTCACAGCTGCCATGACATCACTGTCTCCTTGCTTTGTAGGCTCCCCCCTCAGCCTTTGAGACTGCCCACCTCACCCCAGGGCTTGTTCTCAGTCACAGAGCCCCAGCACCCCGCCCCACATCCCAGAGCTGATGGCACCACCTGGAAGTCACCGACTGGTGTCTGTCTCCCCAGAAAGTGCGAGCCTGCAGCCCCGGGCGGCTCCCCGCTCAGCTCCGTAGCGTCACTATCTTCCCAGCCCCAGACACGGACAGGCCCCGAGTTCATGCAGACCAGAAACGACCAGTGACACCTGAGCCGAGAAGTCAGCCCTGGCTGGCCTTCCAGCCATGGGCTCCATCGTGACGCGGATGAGCAGTGAGATGCCACAGAGCAGGGCTCCTGCGGTGGAGGTGGGACAGACCCCATCGGCCGTCAGTCCTACTTCTTCCCTGCTAAAAGAATGCCCCTCAACTCAGTGGCGGGCCGGTCTTGGCTAATGGAGGTTATACTGTCCCCCATGTTTCTAGCCTCCCTCGCTGCCAGGAACACACATGTGACCCAGTTCTGGACAAGAATGAGTAACAGAGTTTGCTGTGGTTGGCTGAGGGGTGGTTTCTTAAAAAGCTTTTGCTTTTCCTGATGAAATGGGACAGAGAGGCGGAAGAGGCTGCTGAATTCACGTTCCCTTCCTTCTCCTTAGACTGCGGGGACATAACGTCCGCGGGACTGCCAAGGACAACTGAGGAGACAGGGATTCCACTCCAGCAGCCCGAGCCTGGGTGAAAAGGGTAAGAAAAACACACTTCTGTTTGCCTCGGCTACCGTACTTGTTTTTGTTTGGTTTGCCTTTGTTTTTAATTTGCCACGGAGTGTATTCCAAACCTGCACGCGTTCCCTTTCTGGGAGCAGCACTGATGAGCCAGGATCCAGGACTGGAAAGCTGCTCTCTTTCCAGCTGCCCGAGCACAACTCAAGACGGTGGTGAGGACCAGCACGTTATTTTCCTGGTAAAGGAGCCATGGACGGACTGGGGTGTCTTCACTATCCCAGGAAAGACGGGTTTACCCGGTAATCATTCGGGATCGACATGAGAAACAGCTCTGGGATTAGGGATGGGAAGAGTTCTCAGGAATGGAAATGTGTACCTAGTTCTTGCGTGAGTTGGTCAATGTTCCTTTTAGAAAGGGCAGGAACACACAAAGGACATGGCTGATCACAAAGACCTGCTCCCTTGGAGCTGACTTACTGTCACTCACTGACACCCATTCTCTTGGTCTTTGGGCAGGTGGATCCTCTGCGAGTTCTAGAGAGGAAAGAGATCTGTCTGCCCGCAAAACCAGTTCTGTTTCACCAGAAGCTTTCAAGAGAGCCCAGCTACTGAAGGATCAGAGCTGCTCCAAGGGGGGGGGGGGGAAACCCAGGAATTCACTGCAGTTTCTGTGGGAAAACACTTCAATCGTCCTCAGTTTACCCAATGGCAGAAGGGGAAAGTATGCTTGCCCAGGATGCCCTTTGGCTTTTCACTGACTCATCCACACTTCTATCTAGAAAACACTGAGCCATGCCATCCCCTGGTGTCTTCATTTGGGAAAAGAGAGTGCTGGTAATTACTGAGCACCTACTGCCAATCTCCCAGCTGAGGATTTTACCTGCAACAACCGTTCCAGTAAGTCGATTTTTTCTTCCCATTACGCAGATGTAGAAACAGATGCTAAAAGGTTAAGAAACTCACCAGGATGGGAGGAGTACCTGGATTTGAATAAAGGTCTCCGTGCATCTAGAGTCTGGGAGAAGACTTGGTAGCCCTGGTCTAGGGAATCAGCAAGACCTTGGGAGCAAGGGGCAGAGCCAGGGGACTCCGCGGGCCACGGACAGGAAGCGATCACTGCTCACCCAGCACCTCACAGCGGCCGCCGCTGAGTGCAGCCGGCCATGGAGAAGATGATGGTGTTCCAAGAGCGGGGGGAAGACGCGGAGGAGGGAGGACATGAATCAGGCGCCAGCAGACATGACGCCCAGCTTCTCCGCTGCTCCAAGGCCAGCCAGGAAGGCATCCTCACAGTCCCACTCTGGAGAGCCAGCAGACACTGAGCCAGGCCCGGATGACATGAATGGTCCCGAATGCAATGCCAGTGGCTGCCGGGGACTGAGGGCCCCACGGCCAGCTCTGCGCTGGGTGTGCAGTATAGACTGTCTCCGCTCTGCTGGGGATGGCGGCATCTCAGTGATCAGCAGACACGGGTACGCCTGCTCCGCACCAGACGCTGTCCTAAGCACGGTGAACACGTTGACACGTTTAATCGAGTCCTCCCTACAGCTTCAAGGGACAGGTGCTATTATTTACAGATGGGGAAAGAAAGGCCAAAGGAATTAGTAAATGGATCGCCCAAGGCCACAGAGCTAGCAAATGGCAAAGTCAGCAGGACGGCTCTGGCATCGGGCTCCTGACCACGGTGCCACACGGCCTCTCCGAAAGTCACCGGCCCCAGTCACCCAGCCAACGGGGAGCGGAGTCTCCAAAGCCTGAACAGACGGACAGCCAGCTGCTTCTGCCTGAGGCAGCCCCCTCGCCCCGGGAAGAGCTCAGACTTGTAGAGTCCTCGCTCTGCACCTATAGGATCCGGGTGCTCCCCAAGTTCTGCCCGCCGGGTCTGCTCGCTTGTGCCAGTTCATACCAGGCTCTGAGCGGGGCACTGTGACCCCGGGGTGGACAGACAGCAAGGTGGGTACCAAGCCCCAACAGGTCCCCATTCTCTCTCACAGAAGCTACTTAGATATTCCAAGGCAGCCGGGGTGCTCCTTCCACTGTCCGGTCTTCTCCAGCGGAGCCCCCCCGGCCCCCTGCTCTTCCCTCACCCAGACAGGCCAGGGGAGTGGAAGGACAGGGCTCCCCTGAGCCATGAGCACACAGGCTTGGATCCCAGCTCCCGCGGGCATGGCTGCATGTCTGCCGCTCCCTGAGGCACTGTTTGGTGTCCTGTCTGGCCCATCAGGACTACTCATCGTGCCCATTGTGCAGACGAGAGAACTGACGCTAGGAGAGCCGAGAGGACCCACTTAAATCACGCAGCTAGTTAGTGGTGGAGACAGGAGTCAACTCGGTGTGACTCCAGCACTCTCTCGCCTGCTCCCTCCCACACACACACATGCTGGGGCATCCAGAAGAACATGGAATATTGAAACCGTGGTTACCTCTGGGAGGCAGAACTTAAAGTGATACCTTCATTTTTGCTTTTTTAAAGATTTAGAAATGATTTATGAATTATTTACCATGATTATTATTATTATTATTATTTTAGATTTTTTTTAAATTTATTCATTTGAGACACAGAGATACAGAGAGAGAGAGAGCATGAGCAGGGAGAGAGGCAGAGGGAGAGGGAGAAGCAGGCTCCCCGCTGAGCCGGGAGCCCGATGCGGGGCTCGATCCCAGGATGCTGGGATCATGACCCGAGCCGAAGGCAGACATTTAACCATCTGAGCCACCCAGGCGCCCCATGATTATTATTTTTTAAAAGCATGTCTGAGCCCTGCCCCAGGGTGCTTGTTGCTGAGGCAACAGGAGGCTCAGGGGGAGGAGGCAGGAAGGACAGCAGGGGCGGTGGGGGGGGGATGGAGGCGGTGGCTGGTGGCCTTAAGCAAATGCTATTTGCAGACTTGAGCTCGGGAGTCCGAGAGGCCCGTTGGGCCTGCACCAGCTGACATGCCCGGGGCGGCCTGGACAGTGGCAGATTGCTTCACACCGGGGCCGTCTCTCCTCTCCCAGCCCGAGCCCAGGCCTGCTCACTGGGGTAAGGTGAGGCTGGAACAGGGCCAGAGGGAGACCGTGCTCTCCAAGGCTGATGGGGAAGATGGTCTGGATTCTGCAGACCTTGCCTCTCTCGAATCAGCTGCCCCGTGTGTGCTTCCAGATCCGGAAACAGGGATGTAAGTTTGTGGGGTTTTCCCCTTCCAAGGTCATCCTGCAGCATAAATGGGATACTGAGTGGGAAGTTGGTGGCATGATGCCTGGCACCTAATTAGTGCTCATTCATTCATTCAGCCAGTGCATTTTTGCCAAGTGCCCGGCACTAACCTTCCAGAATAAAGAGCAAGCGCAAACACGTGCCAACCCCTGGCCTCTCGGTGGTCACGTGCTAGTGGAGGAAGCAGAGGGCAAACAGACAGACACAGAGAAGCGAGCTGGTCGTCAGGTGTGATCAGGAAGTATGCAGGTGGTATGCCCAGGTGCTGGCTGTGGGGGCCAGGATGCATGTCGGACACACGGGTCTGGGAAGATCTCTTGGCTGAGTGACATCTGGGCTGAGAGCAGAGATGGGCACGAGCCAGCCACAGGAAAAGCAAGTAGGCAGATGGAGCACCAAGTGGTGCAGAGCCCCGAGGGGGAAGGGGCTTAGTTCGCCCCGGTGGGGAAGGGGACCAAGCCCCAAGCTAAGTGGAGTGAGGAGACAGAGGGGAGGGAGGGAAGACGCCAGCTCAGGGAAGCCTGGTAACCCAGGGCAGGGTTTGGAATTCAGGGCAAGGAAGAGATAGATGGCTCTGCCAGGGAGTCCGGAAGAGCAACTGAGACCAGGCAGAAGACAATGGTAGTTACTGTGTGAGTGTGGCCATCCAAGGAGGGAGGGATTTCACAGGTCCCTGGGGTCCTCGGACCTCCTTTCCCTCCCAGGAATGTCCCGTGGGCTGAGCGCCAGCAGGTGTCAGCAGAGGCCAAGAGGACCTCCTCTAGGAGGGGACAGGAGAAGAGGTGCAGGGGGAACTCGGGAGGGCAGCAGAACCCTCGGCCAACACTCAGGTGCCACGTGGGTCCTGGCTACTTCGGCCCACCGGGCTCAGCCAAGCAGTGACCTTCAGCCGTGGGCATCTGAGATGCATCAAACCTACCTGCAAACTTCCTTTTCTTCATCCCGTGTCTAATGAATGTCTACTGTGTACCTGGCACTGACCTGCTCTGGGATGTAATGGGCACGATGACCAGCTCTCTGTCCTCAGGGAGCTGCTGTCCAGTGGACAAGATGGAAATTGCCCAAATAAGGCACTGACCTCTCCAGCAGGTGATTATAACCAGTGGGAAGCTCTGGGGTGAGGATGGGGGCAACACAGTGGGATCCAAGCTAACGGCTGGAGAGTCGGGGATGTCTCCATTGAGACCTGAAGGGTGAGCTGGAGGGAAGGAGGTAGAAGCAGCAGGACAGTGACCCACAGCAAGCTCACAAGACTCAGCGACCTGTGCCCCAGTAACAGAACTCATCATTCGGGATGCAAAATCCAAACCCAGGTTCGTCTGACCCCTATAGCAGACTGCAAGATCATCATGGGTTAAATGATCCATCTGTAGAACAAGGGCTCCGGGGACCTCAAGAATCCCTTAAATGAGCAGAATTGGTGAGAAGGTCACATGACAGATGGGGGCGGGGTCAGCAGCGTGGGGTCTAGGGCCAGTGGTGGGCAGGGGCTAAGGCGGGACACTGTCAGGATCCTTAGACCCCTGTGTTCTGCTGGGAAGTTAATCATTAGGGAGCAGAGCAGGACATGAGTCAATGTTTCCGGAGTGTCTAGCATGGCAGGGACATGATCACTGCCCGGATGCTAGGGAGGCCACAGGAACAGAAAGGGCAAAAGTCCCTGCCCTCCTGAAGCCCACAGTCCAGGGGATTTCACTCAAATCTCTCAAAGGCTTTCCTGGGGGGCTGGCCACTCCCAGCATGCTGCTACGTGGGGGCTCAGGGCGGCTGCACAGCCCATCCACGTCACCTTGCAGGGAGTGGCAGATAAAGGATACAAACCCAGGCCTGGTGAAATGCACAACTCACACAACCTGCCCAGTGCACCTTGAAGTCTGGCAGGGGAAGAGGCACATGGCAGGAAAGGTTAGGGCTGAGCTGGCTGCCAGGTGCAACGGAGAGAGGCACTTCTAGAATCAGTATTCTTACAGCACATGGCTAGAGCTGAGGATCAGGAAGGAGCCTGAAGGATGACCCTATGGTCCAGACCTCTCGTTTTACAGGGAAGGGATCTGATGCTACCAAAGGGAAAGGCCCATGGTGCAGCCCCCACCAGAGCCTCCCTGTGCAAGGCACATGGCCACAGCCTTGGTCCCACTCCTCAAAGGTCCTCAAAGGTCCTCTGAAGCCAGGAAACACCAGTGGCCGGAGTGAGGCAGGAGCTTCTCAAACTACAGTGTATTTTACGGGACAGCTGGTCCTGGGGACAACGGGATACGGCTTCTAGTGCTGAGCTTTTCTCCCCAAAGTTTTGCCCTCTGACTTGGATGCAAAACCTTTGATCCAAATTTGCTGCTGGGGGCGATTTCATCAGTTCCCCAGGAACAAACGTCTCCTCAAGCTCCCTCTTCGCTGTCTCTGTTCTGTTTGTCCCCCGTAGGCAGTGAACAGAGACCTTATGTGTACGGCAGCCTCTGTCTTTTCAGACTCCGAGGCTAGTTTGCTCAATTCTAGAATTGAGTCCACACTCTTGACACCTGCCCTTCAGGGTCTTAACAGGGGTTACAGGAGAGAAAGTGCAGGAAGGGCCAAGTTCAGTGCTCAGGCCACCTCAGTCTCACGCAGTGGCCATCTTGCTTCCCCTCCTGCCCATTCTCACCACAGGGCCTGGCGCTGAGAGGAACCTCACCTGCACCCAGTCTGGGCTCAGTCACCCACAACCCTGAGCTTCTGCAGGATCCGAGGTCAAGGGGCACCCCCAGGGCTTCATGACAAGGTGAGGGTCTTGGTGAGAGGGCTGCTGAGCAGACCCACAGGTAAGGAAACAAAGCCTCCTTGTTACCCCCATGGATTCTGAGCAGACAGAAATAGGAAAACAAAGTGAGTGGCAAAATGCAAATTGATCATGTGAATCCAGGGGAGTTTGGAGAAGATATTTCACTTCACCCCACAGAGAGGAGACAAGACATCCTGGAGGAAAGGGGGAGGAGGTAAGGGACAGGGTATGAAGAAGGCCCGGGTTCTGGGGGCAACACTGACCCTAAGTCACCCCGTGGCCAGGACATACCACCCTCCCCATGCAGTCCCAGGAAAACAGAATGAGCCCAAAATGCCTCCCCACAGGGACATTCTGTGGTTCTCAGCAGAGATGGGCAAACAAGATAAGGTGCGATTTACTTTTCTCTAGTCACGGCCACATTCTCTCCATTAGCATGTGGTCTGGGATCAGACCTATCTGTGTCCAAACTCAGGGTCATGTCCCCAGAATCAGAGCCCCAGTGGCCAGGGCAGTCCCCAGGGACGAGCAGGGCGCCCTGGCTCAGCCCACTGCTTTGCCAGGCCCCAAATGCCTGTGGGAGCAGACGGGGCTCGCCTAGGGGCCCATTCACTGCGGCCCAGGTCGTGGGGCAGAAGCAGACCTGGCCAGCCCCGCTCCTCATGTGCTCCCACCCTCTCCGCAGAGGCTTGGTGGAAGTGGGTTCCCGGAACGGCCACCGGCTGCATTCCTGCGGGGTGAGCTTTGGTGAGGCTGCTGGGAAATCACAGCCAGATGTCAAAGAGGCACAGTCAGGCAGCCTTTCCACCATCCAGCTGGCGAAGGCACAGCTGTAACTGGAGAGGGGCTGAGGCCTGGGGACAGGGTGGGGACCCTGCCCACACGCCGTCCTTCTGTCCAGGGCGCCCACTGGGGCTGCGCCTTCCATCACCTCTGCAGGTCTGCAGCTGGAGGTGCCAGCCTGGGGTGGGGAACAGAGGGGTCACCTTGCCTGCAGTCCTGGGCTCTGCTGCACCTGCCATCCCCACTCCTGGAGAATGAAGCTGTGGGGGGACCTCCTAGTTGACCATAAACCTGCTGCCGAGGCCCTCTAGCCTCTGGTTCCTCACGAGAACCCTTTACCCACATTTCCCACTTTTCAGCCAGACCCTCCACCCCCCTCCCCTGCCCCTAAATCCTCTTCTTGGGGAATGCCTACCCATCTGCCCATCTCTGCCGATTCCCCTCTGCACTATATGCCTTCAAGGTCCATCCATGTTGTCACAGAGGACAGGATCCCCTCATTTTTTATGACCGAATAATATTCCCTTGTAGTGAACACCACAGCCTCTTGTACCCATTCATCCATACGTGGACGCTTACACTGCTTCTACATCCCGGCTTTTGTAAATAATGCTGCAATGAATGAGGCAGGTATGTTTTCAGGTTACTGATTTCATTTCCTTTGGGTATGTTTCCAGAGGTGGAGCTGCTGGGTCATACGGGAGTTCTGTCTTCAGTATTATGAAGAACCTACATCCTGTATTCCTAGTGTCTGCGCCAGTTCACATTCCTACCAACAGCCCGCAAATGTTCCCTTTCTCCACACCCTCGCCAACACTTGTTATTTCTAGTCTTTTCCAGAGCCATTCTGACAGATGTAAGGTGGGATCTCATTCTGGTTTTCACTCATCATTTTTACGTGCTCATGTTTTAATGTTTGTTTGTTTTTTTTTCTTCTCCTGAGATAGAAGCTCTGTGTGAACAGGGCCGTGGAGGTCACATTAAGCCCCACACTCCTATAACCTGCAGCCAGAGTTTCCGGCTCCTGGGAAGCATTTAATCATGATTTCCTGAATTGATGAAGAAAACCCTGTAGCAAAGCTATCAGATGGGTTTCTCATCCCCGTGTTTCGGATGAGAGCTCATGCGACTTCCCCAAGTTCGTATGGGCAGCAGAAAATAGTGACAGAGGACACGTGTCCAGTATCTGCTGTGGGCCAGGCACTGCTCAGAGCACTTTCTGTGTAACCTGCTCAGGAAGAGGAGGGATTGTGGAGCCATTGTACAGATGGAGAAACCAAGCACAGGGGTTACATAATCAGTAAGATGATGAATGGCAAACCCAGGACTTCAACTCTGGGCTTCCAGGAGCGGGGCAGGGAGGGAAGGGGGGAGAGAAAGAGAAAATCCTCGATAGCCCAGAGTTTTAACAGGTCCTCACTGCAGGTTTATTGGATCCCTCTTTCTTTGCTTTTGTTTTTTTTCCCAGTGTTTAAAAATTAAAGTATAGTTGACAGAAAGCATTATGTTAGTTTCAGGTATACAACATAGTGATGTGACATCTTTATATATTACGAAATGATACCCACGATAAGTGTAGTCACCATCTGTCACCGCACACGGTTATTACAATAATATTGACCATATTCCCTGTGCTGGACTGTTCATCCCCATGACTTATTGACTTTATAACTGGAAGCTGGTACCCCTTAATTCCCTCCACCCACTTCACCCAGCCCCCCACCCCCCCTCTGGTGACCATCTGTCTGTTCTCTCGCCCCGCACCTGTTCAAGCTCCTAGACCAGGAGGTCAAAGCAGCCTATGGGGGCTCCACTCACTCCCACCCCCCTGCTCACCTATTTTCCTGTTGTATATAACACCTCTGATGATAATAAATTATTTTTTATTAAAAAAATATTTTTTAGGAGGCGTAAGGCCCTTTGTGGCTTCCAATCAACAAACGTCTTGCAGACTACGGTGCCTTAGACTCCCCTGGGCCAGTCCCTATTGCCCACCTCAAGACAATGGAATGTGCTGAACAGGTTGATTACCTGTTTGTCACTGGAATAATCTGCTGCTGAGCCCACTTAGACGTTTCTAGTCACCCCTCCCTGAACATGGACCATGCGGTGACCCTCACACAAAGCAAGAAGGCTGGTGAGGAGCTAGTCTGCATCCATCCCAACACCCGCCAGCCAGGGTCCCTTTCCCTCCCATTCCCACCACCTGCTCAGCACAGGTAGCTGGGCCTGGTAGGACAGGTGGAGACTTCTGCGGTCCATTTTACCTCTAAGTGTGCAGAGAAATAGTGCTAAACGGCTGATTTTCACTTGCAAGGACTACATTTCTGCATCAGGGATGCCAGGCATGAGGAGGTGGCTGGGGGCTCTGCCTCCTGCATCTTTACTCACTAGTCCTGTGCCTTCACAGGGCTCTGGCTGATGCCTCTCCAAAGCAGGAAACAGGGGGATAGCGGGGACAAGGTCTACAACCACTCACGCCGTACAATCTACAGACATGCACAGAATCTTTGCGATGTGTGTATGCAGGAGATTTCTGCATACCATTTTCCAGATGAGGAAACTGAGGGTAAGTCTTCTGCCCAAATGCACACAGTTGGTAAAGAGCAGAGTAGTGTGTGTGTGTGCGCATATGAGTGCGTGCACACACAGTGTGCCTCTGAGTGAGCATGTGTGTGGCCTTGTGTTTTAGTGTATGCATTTCTGTGGGGGAGGGGTGGGTGCCTAAAACTCAAAGAAGACAGAGTCTATAATTATAAGGACAAAGACAGACATGTTTTACAGCAAAACAAGTCACCCAGAACACACTGCGTTGACAATGGATTTCTTTTAGTCCTCCAGTAAGTGTGAAGTTGTGTCAGAAACATTGAAAGTCTAGTACTATGTTGAACAATGGGCAGAAGACATGAACAGACACTTCTCCAAAGAAGACATACAAATGGCTACCAGACACATGAAAAAATGTTCATCATCATTAGCCATCAGGGAAATTCAAATCAAAACCACACTGAGATACCACCTTACACCAGTTAGAATGGCAGAAATTGACAAGGCAAGAAACAACAAATGTTGGAGAGGTTGTGGAGAAAGGGGAACCCTCTTCCACTGCTGGTGGGAATGCAAGTTGGTACAGCCACTTTGGAAAACAGTGTGGAGGTGCCTCAAAAAATTAAAAATAGAGCTACCCTATGACCCAGCAATTGCACTCCTGGGTATTTACCCCAAAGATACAGACGTAGTGAAAAGAAGGGCCACATGCACCCCAATGTTCATAGCAGCAACATCCGCAATAGCCAAAATGTGGAAAGAGCCAAGATGCCCTTCAGCAGATGAATGGATAAAGATGTGGTCCAGGGGGTGGAGCAAGATGGCAGAGGAGTAGGAGACCTGGATTTCGTCTCCTCTCAGGAATTCAGCTG
>NW_027827557.1:0-272 GCF_054177405.1 Leptonychotes weddellii | reverse complement strand
GAGCTGAAATCAAGAGATGGTTGCTGAAGCACTGAGCCACCCAGGTGTCCTATTTTGCTGTTTTGTTTTTTTAAAAAACTGATCAAGATAGTGTGTCTTTCCATGTCAGTATAGATTTATAATTATTTAAGTCTTGATTTTGGGGGGTTTCATACTTGGAAGCAGTGACTTTTAAAACTCAATGTTCTAAGTAAATTAGCAGAATTGAAGATAATACTTGGGGCGTTAATAAGAGATGAACTCAGGTATCAAAAGTATAATTTTGTTACTCT
>NW_027827556.1:0-272 GCF_054177405.1 Leptonychotes weddellii | reverse complement strand
TGCTGGGTCTAGCTCTCCATCGGACTGGCCTGACGTAGTCCGATGAGGGAGGCTGACGGGATGCAGACCCATTCTGTGATGGAGCTGTCACAGAGGGAAGCCCAGGGGAGGCCCCGGCTCAGCCATCGGCCTTGCGTAGCTGGCACCTTGGTGGTGGGTGGGTTTGCTAAGAAAGCAGGTGTGCCAGGCCAGTGAGTACCGTGTGGCTGGAGACCTGGGGGAGGGGGAGGTAGGGGTGGTAAGACCCTGAAGATGAGGGCTGGACGGGATCC
>NW_027827555.1:0-272 GCF_054177405.1 Leptonychotes weddellii | reverse complement strand
GCCAAACTGTGGAAAGAGCCAAGATGTCCATCGACAGATGACTGGATAAAGAAGGTGTGGTATATATATACAGTGGAATATTATGCAGCCATCAAAAGGAATGAGATCTTGCCATTTGCAACGACGTGGCACAAATGATTAAAAATATCTTACGAGTACCTAGAACTGGGACCTGGAAAGATACAGTTAGAAAGAGCTGGAAAACATATCTCAGAAGGTCAAAGTTTCAAGCTCCTCTTTTATTTTTCTTGGACCAATATTTTTAGACAATC
>NW_027827554.1:0-272 GCF_054177405.1 Leptonychotes weddellii | reverse complement strand
CTCTCTCTCTCATTCTCTCTGTCTCAAATAAATAAATAAAATCTTTAAAAAAAAAAAAAATTAAAAAAATTAAAAAAAAAAAAAAAAAAAGATGTCAACATCTGTGTTCTCGACAATTGAAGAATTCTCATACTCCCTAACTGTGGCTCTAGGTGTTTGTGTGTAAGAAAAGGATAATTTCTGGCAATGCTACTGATCAATGAATGCCACCAGAAGAGGTAGATTTAGGACTCAAGTCTTAAGAAGACGAATTTAGCATATTTATTAGTTTT
>NW_027827553.1:0-272 GCF_054177405.1 Leptonychotes weddellii | reverse complement strand
TTTTATTCCATGGCTTTCTTTTGTCATTCAACACTATGGTGCACAAATTCATCCCTATGGTTACACATAGTTTCTTTTCTTTTTTTTTTTTTTTAAAGATTTTATTTATTTATTTGAGACAGAGAGAATGAGATACAGAGAGCATGAGAGGGAGGAGGGTCAGAGGGAGAAGCAGACTCCCTGCCGAGCAGGGAGCCCGATGCGGGACTCGATCCCGGGACTCCAGGATCATGACCTGAGCCGAAGGCAGTCGCTTAACCAACTGAGCCACC
>NW_027827552.1:0-272 GCF_054177405.1 Leptonychotes weddellii | reverse complement strand
TCCGGCCCGCACGTGGTGTCCAAGCAGCCCGCAGCTCCCACCTGCCCGGGCAAGCCCCGCTCCGGCTGCCTGTCCATTGGCTCACCGAACCGCAGTGCCCGCCCAACGCTTCTTCTGATTGGCCGGGAGTCTGGCTCGCGGCGGATAGGTACAGGGCAGCAGAGGGGGCGGGGATTCCTAAAGGGGTGTGGTTTGTCCCGGGAGCCTGGCCGTCCAGCAAGAAACCGTAAACCAACCCGAGCGGAGCGTGTCTCCTGGTCCCGTTCCCATGT
>NW_027827551.1:0-272 GCF_054177405.1 Leptonychotes weddellii | reverse complement strand
TCTGAAAAAACTTTTAATTCAAGGCACATAAATGTGCATAAGGATATCTAGTCAACATACGCCCTTTTAAAAGAGAAAAGACGTTCTTTGACTATCAAAGAATCATTAATTTGTATCAGAAAATTGGAGAGGTTGGACATGCAGAGTTGCCTTTTCTAAGGGGCATGATGTGTTTGAGCATTTGCGACCCATAGTACCTGTCACTTTGCTCCTGTGTTCCAGAGATCACCTGGCAATTCACAAATGCAGCAGGACACCTGTCCTGTGTACAC
>NW_027827550.1:0-272 GCF_054177405.1 Leptonychotes weddellii | reverse complement strand
TGTGGGAGCAGTACTTTTTTTATATGGTTCTAAAAAAATGTATGAAAGAAATCAGGAAAAGGGAGTGAATGGGTGGGGGAAGAGAAGTAATTTGAGGGGCCCGGCACAGACATTCCTTTGTAGGTCAGGTCCAGTGTGTTATTGTGGGTCTGGGTGATGTCGCAAATGGTGGTGGCGATAGTGTTGTGTATGTGACCCTTTGTGTCTGTCCCGGGCAAAGCAAGTTAAATTCACAAACACTGAGCACTGAATCAGGTTCTGTAGGAAAAACG
>NW_027827549.1:0-272 GCF_054177405.1 Leptonychotes weddellii | reverse complement strand
TTTAGCTATGACTGTTTCTTTGTCTTTCCACATAATTTTAGAATAATCTTGCCTGTATCTGCAGAAAATCTCGCTGGGATTCTGTCAGTCACTGCATTAAAACCTGGATAGCAGTTTGCAGAGGATTGACACCTCACTATGCTGCGTTTTCCAATCCATGAACACAGCGCTCCCCACATATTTAGAGCTTCCAGCATACGTTCCAAGTCTTGTACACGTTTTGTTAAATTTCTACCTAAGTGTTTCATTTTAGTGGAGGAACTGTAGATGGT
>NW_027827548.1:0-272 GCF_054177405.1 Leptonychotes weddellii | reverse complement strand
TATAAAATTAATCTTTACAATCATTACTAAAAATTACTATTTAAGCCACCTACTATTTGTTCCTCTCCTTCACCTCTTAGCTAGTACCATACTTATTCTTATCAGTACCATACTTATTCTTAACAATTTTTATTCTCCAAGCACATGAAAACACAGGCACTTGTCAAATATGCTTTGAGTATTCCCCTATTTCTGGATTTCCAGATTGAAAATTTAATGAAAATTAAAGACAAAGAAAGGAGCTAAAGTGTGTATTCTTTATGTCTACACCT
>NW_027827547.1:0-2455 GCF_054177405.1 Leptonychotes weddellii | reverse complement strand
ATGAAAAATAAAAATGTTTTTTAAAAAAAGGGATTGATAAGATGTTGGTTGAAAAAGCGAAAAAGAAAAATTCAAAAAAAAAAGAAAAAAAGACAGTTAAAAAAAACTTAACTTTGAAAGACTAAAGAATCATGGTAAAAAACCCATGGATTCTATGTGCAGTATTCCCCTAGCGCTGGAGTTCTGCCGTTCTCATTGATCGGTAAACTTGGTCTTGGCTGGCTGTTGTCGCTCATCAGGCATTTATATTTTTAAAAGACTGTTTAGAGAGATAGGGGCTGCCCCCCCCCAAAATGTAATATTAGCCAAAAATGTGAACCACATACATATTTTTAAGCTTTCTAGTAGCCACACTTTAAAAGGTGAAATTATAACAATGTTTATTTAGCCACTACATCCAAAACATTATTATTTCAAAAAGTAATCAATATAAAAAAGTATTGGGATAGCTTACATTACTTTTTCAATCTAACCCTTTGACATACACTAAATTTTATGGCAAAACTGAAGAAAAAGTATTTTTAGATGCAAAAAAAGCTTGCTGTCATCAGCTCTCCACTTCAAGAAATACCAAAGGAAGTTTTTCAAATGAATGATGATTCCTGATCAAAATGTACCTTACCCCCCAAAATGAGCAATGCTAGAAATGATACATATGTGGGAAATAAAATTTTTATTTTTAAATTATCTAAAAGATAATTGTTCAAAGGGAAAACGGTAGCAATCAATGAATGGAGTGTATAACATAAATGAAGTAAATATATGACAAAGCACAGGGATGGGACAGAAGGAAAGAAATGGAAGTAACTGTGCTAAGGTTCTTACATTATCCCTGAAGTATTAAAATATTATTCGAAGGTACAAGGTAGTAAGTTAAATATGCACACTGCCAACTAGAAAAAATAAAATTAAAAACTAAAAAGTATAACTAGCAAGTCAAAAGTGGAGATAAAATTGGAATAAAAATAACCAATTAGGGGCGCCTGGGTGGCTCAGTCGGTTAAGCGTCTGCCTTCAGCTCGGGTCATGATCCCAGGGTCCTGGGATCAAGCCCCGCATCAGGCTCCCTGCTCAGCAGGGAGCCTGCTTCTCCCTCTCCCTCTGCCTGCCACTCTGCCTGCTTGTGCTATCTTTCCCTGTCACATAAATAAATAAAATATTTTTTAAAAAAATAACCAATTAATCAAAAACAGGAACCAGAGGGTGGAACAAGATAATGGAGGAGTAGGAGACCTGCATTTCGTCTGGTCTCAGGAATTCAGCTGGATAGGGATCAAACCATTCTGAACACCTACAAACTCAACAGGAGATCAAAGAAAAGAATAGCAACAACTCTCTGAACAGAAAAGTGACCACTTTCTGGAAGGTAGGAAGTGTGGAGAAGTGAATCCGAAGCGATATTCGGGAGGATAGACGGCGGGGAGGGGGCCTCCGTCAGCCACTTCTGGCAAGTGATAGAGTAGCAGAGCACAAAATCGGAACTTTTAGAGTCTGCTCTGCTGAGGGACGTCGCTCCAGTGGCTAAACTGGGGGTAGAACCCTCGCGGGACAGTGTGGTCTCAGGACCCTTGGGGTCACAGAAAGACCGGGGGTGCCTGAGTGTGGCAGAGCTCCCAGGTATTGGAGCAGAGAAGCCGGCTGCAGAGATGGAGCCGAGGCGCAGGCTCTCAGCTCGGGGTTGCCATAAACCGTGATCCACGGCACAGTCAGGCCACTGCTGTCCCAGCAGGGACCCAACAAGCAGCAGATCCGGGGAGACTCCCCTTCCTCCCCTGGGAGGAGAGGCGCGGGAGCACACCCAGGGATCTGTTGGGTTTGGAGACTCCACATGGGGTCGGGTTCCAGAGATAGAAATGCTCGGTCACAGGCCGGGTGAGCACGGAGTGCGGCCGGAGACCGGGGAGATGGGAGTGACTGACTGCTTTTCTCTTGAGTCACTTTCCTCAGTCACACTTTCCTCAGTCCCCGCACTAAGGAGTGCGGCCCCGAGTTCTCGGCTCCTCTGGGGCCAAGATTAGGAGGCCGCCATTTTCACTCTCGGCCTCCAAATCTGTACAGAAAGCTTGCAGGGAACAAAAGCTCTGGAGAGCAAACCCGAGCAGATTACTTAGCTCGGACCAGGCAAGGGCGGGGCAATTCCACCTCCGGCAAAGACATTTGGAAACGACGGCAACAGGCCCCTCCCCCAGAAGATCAGCGAGAACAGCCAGCCAAGACCAAGTTTACTGATCAATGAGAACGGCAGAACTCCAGGGTTAGGGGAATAATGCACATAGAATCCATGGGTTTTTTACCATGATTCTTTAGTCTTTCAAAGTTAATTTTTTTTAACTTTTTTTTATTTTGAAATTTTCTTTTTCCCTTTCTCAACCAACATCTTATCAATCACTTTTTTAAAAAACATTTTTATTTTTCATTTTTAGAGTCATATTCTATCCCTTCATAGTAGTTACCC
>NW_027827546.1:0-272 GCF_054177405.1 Leptonychotes weddellii | reverse complement strand
TTAAATTATGAATAATTCTTAAAATGTCCTTAAATATTTTTAAATCACATTTTTCTTTTCCCAGCGAATTCTGTGTAATACTAACTTTTACATTTTAATACTCTTCTGTAACACAAATTCCTCACAGAAATGCCAAAGTCTAAATAGAAAAGTATGGGTCTATACTGAAATTCCCATTGAATAAATTCTAGAAAAATATTTTTTTTTATTCTTATGTTAATCCCCATACATTACATCATTAGTTCTAGATGAAGTGTTCCATGATTCATTGT
>NW_027827545.1:0-272 GCF_054177405.1 Leptonychotes weddellii | reverse complement strand
GTAGTGGAAAGAACGGCCCAGATATGAGTGAGATTTCTACTGTAAACGCAGCAGGACCCAGTAACCCACTGGACATGGGACTGAATAAGGCGGGCTCAGAAAAGGGTGTTGCCAGATGATCAGCAATATCCTCAGATGAGCTTCAGGCAAGATGGGAAGTGGAGTTTGCCGTTGTTTCCCTAGAGCTGCTCTCATTTGTGAGTTCTCCCTTAGGGAGAAAACACACTTATAATACATTCAGAACACAAATAATTTGACAGGAAAAAATAAGT
>NW_027827544.1:0-272 GCF_054177405.1 Leptonychotes weddellii | reverse complement strand
TTGATATGTTGTTTTCATTATATCCAATTCAAAAAAATTCTAATTTCTATTTTGATTTTGATTTTTTTTTTTTAAGATTTTATTTATTTGACAGAGAGAGACACAGTGAGAGAGGGAACACAAGCAGGGGGAGTGGGAGAGGGAGAAGCAGGCTCTCCGCCAAGCAGGGAGCCTGATGCGGGGCTTGATCCCAGGACCCTGGGATCATGACCTGAGCCGAAGGCACACGCTTAACAACTGAGCCACCCAGGTGCCCCTGATTTTGATTTTTT
>NW_027827543.1:0-272 GCF_054177405.1 Leptonychotes weddellii | reverse complement strand
TCCTCCAGCAACCCTCAGTTTGTACCCTATAGTTAAGAGTCTCTTATGGTTTGCCTCCTTCTGTTTTTATCTTATTCTTTTTTTTTTTTTAAAGATTTTATTTATTTATTTGAGACAGAGAGAATGAGAGACAGAGAGCATGAGAGGGAGGAGGGTCAGAGGGAGAAGCAGACTCCCTGCCGAGCAGGGAGCCCGATGCGGGACTCGATCCCGGGACTCCAGGATCATGACCTGAGCCGAAGGCAGTCGCTTAACCAACTGAGCCACCCAGG
>NW_027827542.1:0-272 GCF_054177405.1 Leptonychotes weddellii | reverse complement strand
TACATGATATCTGGATCCAAAGAACAGAAGGGTGGGGTTTATTTATTTATTTATTAAGATTTTATTTATTTATTTGACAGAGAGAGATAGCGAGAGCAGGAACACAAGCAGAGGGAGTGGGAGAGGAAGAAGCAGGCTTCCCGCTGTGCAGGGAACCTGATGCGGGGCTTGATCCCAGGACCCTGGGATCATGACCTGAGCCGAAGGCAGACGCTTAACAACTGAGCCACCCAGGTGCCCAGAAAGGTGGGGTTTAAAAAGAAAAAGGAAAT
>NW_027827541.1:0-272 GCF_054177405.1 Leptonychotes weddellii | reverse complement strand
TTGCTCTTCTTTTCTTCGATCTCCTGTTGAGTTTGTAGGTGTTCAGAATGGTTTGATCCCTATCCAGCTGAATTTCTGAGAGGAGACGAAATCCAGGTCTCCTACTCCTCCGCCATCTTGCTCCGCCCCCCCGCCTTGTTCCTGATCTTAAGGGCATTCAGTCATTTATCATGAAGTATAATGTTAGTTGTGGTTTTTTGCAGAGGTTTGTGATCAAGTTGAGGAACTTCCTCCCTATTGCTATTTTTTGGGTTGTTTTTATCATAAGTAAG
>NW_027827540.1:0-272 GCF_054177405.1 Leptonychotes weddellii | reverse complement strand
CAGGGTCAAATGATTTTCCTCCCCATCCTCCCCTTGTACTGAGTCCCCATTACAGTAATAGCTCCCATTTATCGGGTTCCCTGGGAAGCCAGCACAATGTAAGCACTCTACACATATTAAGTCATTTGACAAAAAACTTGAAGACCGTCTACAGTGAAGAAATGGAAGCAAGAGAAAGCTCAAGGACATAGCGCCTGGGATTCACACCAGGTAGCCGGGGTCCAGACAGGCTGCTTCTAAGCCCGTACACTATATTCTCCTGTTCGTTATCT
>NW_027827539.1:0-272 GCF_054177405.1 Leptonychotes weddellii | reverse complement strand
AGTGTCTATCACCCAGTCACCCCATCCCTCCCACCCCACCCCCCACTCCAACAACCCTCAGTTTGTTTCCTGCGATTAAGAATTCCTCATATCAGTGAGATCATATGATACATGTCTTTCTCTGTTTGACTTCTGAATCTTCTTTTTTATCATATCCTCTGACATCTTATAATGGCAGTATCCATATGGATAAATTCATGCTCTCCAAAAAGTATTGAAGAACTTATTCTTTAATTATTTCTCTCTCCAAATAAATATCTCTCAATTTATGT
>NW_027827538.1:0-272 GCF_054177405.1 Leptonychotes weddellii | reverse complement strand
GCCACAGAAGGGAACTTTCATGTAACCCTGATCCAACGCTGTGGTTGCAAATGTTTCTGCATTTTCTGCCCCAGCCTTGGAACCCACGGGCTTTGTGTCCTAGAGGGAATCAAGTTTAAAACCCACTAAGTCGCGAGAGCCCTCGCCAAAGACCACAGACGAGATCGTCATAGAACCTACTTTAAAGATATCTCGTCTGCGTCATTCTGAATGTGAGACATGAAGAACACCACTCCTCCGGTTTAAGAGAAATTGTTCCTTAGTCTGGCAGG
>NW_027827537.1:0-2455 GCF_054177405.1 Leptonychotes weddellii | reverse complement strand
CCCACCCCCCTCCCCTCTAGAACCCTCAGTTTGTTTTTCAGAGTCCATCTTCTCTCATGGTTCGTCCACCCCTCAGATTTCTCCCCCTTCATTCTTCCCCTCCCGCTATCTTTTTTTTTTTCTTAACATATATTGCATTATTTGTTTCAGAGGTACAGATCTGAGATTCAACAGTCTTGCACAATTCACAGCACTTACCAGAGCACATAACCTCCCCAGTGTCTATCACCCAGTCACCCCATCCCTCCCACCCCACCCCCCACTCCAGCAACCCTCAGTTTGTTTCCTGAGATTAAGAATTCCTCGTATCAGTGAGGTCATATGATACATGTCTTTCTCTGTCTATATTTATGTACCTTTACACAAATGGTAGCTTGTTATACACAATGTTTTGCATTGTGCATTTTCCACATTAATATCTACTTTGCAAATTGTAGATCATATAAATACAGAAAGACAATTCTATTCTTTTTTTTTTTTTTTAAAGATTTTATTCATTTATTTGACAGAGAGAGAGACAGCGAGAGCAGGAACACAAGGAGGGGGAGCGAGGGAGAGGGAGAAGTGGGCTCCCCGCTCAGCAGGGAGCCCGATGTGGGGCTCGATCCCAGGACGCTGGGATCATGACCTGAGCTGAAGGCAGACGCTTAACGACTGAGCCACCCAGGCGCCCCGAGACAATTCTATTCTTATTAAAAGACCTACAGTATCCCATAGTATGGAATTGCTATAAATTTAACCAGACCTCTGCTGATGGATGGTGATGCCGTTGCCCATTTTTGCTATTACAGACAATGCTGCAGTGAATACACTTGTGCATTCTTCATTTTGCATTTGTGAAAATAACTGTCTTTAGGATCAATTACTAATAGAGTTGCTTGAATCATATGGTCTGCATTCTTGGTTTTGGTAGAGATTACAAAATTGCTTTCCATTGGTGTCCACCAATTTACTCTTTCACCCAAAATATTTGAGAATATCCACTTCCCCTCACTCTCAACCCCCAATTCAACACAGTGTTTTCATTTTTTAAATCTCTGCCAATATGATGGTTCAAAAATGGTCTTCCTTGTCGCTTAATTTTCATTTCTCTTATTATGAATGAGGTTGAATATTTATATTAATCTTTAACATTTTATGTTAAAGAGCCACTTGTATAATTTAAAAAATATATAACCATAGCTAGTTTGTGTCTGGGTTATTGACCTTTTCCTTAGTGATTAATTTGCATTCTTTATATATTAAGGAAATCAGCCATTTGTCTATGATATGGGTTGCAAATTTCCCCCCCAGTTATATTTGTATTTTGACTTTATGTTTTTCACTCACGGATTTATTTTTTAACTTTATGCAGTTGAATTAAATATCAGTGTTTTCTTTTATGGCTTCTGAGTTTTATTTCGACTTAGAAAGACCTTCCCTATTCCCGAATCATATTAAAATTATCCTATATATGTTTTATTACTTTTATGATTTTGTATTTCACATTCAAATCTTTGTACCATCTGGAAGTTATTTTAAGTGAAGTTAGAGGTTCAAGCTGCTATTCTTTTTCCCAGATGGCTACCTAAGATGTCTTATTCAATACAGATAATAGATGCTTTTCATTGTTCTGAGTATAATGCTCATAAATTGTCACATAAATCATTGCCTACAAAAGTAGTAAATAAACAGTGGTATATGATAGCAACAATATAAATAATAATACTAGCTATATCTACATGGTACTTCCTATGCGCCAAGCACAGTTCTAAGCATTTTACACAGATATTACTGGGTAATTATCCTGAATCCTTAGAAAGGGCCAGATCCACTAAAATGATGGATACAAGAAGCCAGATCCTTCCCGCAAGCCAGGATGACCTGGTGAGAATATGAATAAAAACAGAGAGACAAGCCTCCTCATCTTTACAATGGATTGGCAAGAGCTCCTGGAATTAAAATAATGTATTCACTTAGGTAAATGAATAAATAGTTCAGTTGGCATTTGTTTGCACCAGGGAAATGGGATAAAGACCCACAATCACAGTCCGTGTGCCAAACACAGCAGACAGTCTCCCGGTCCACATTGGAAGTGCAGCACCAGCTAGCTCCACTCTGGTGGCCGATGCCAGCACCATACTGGTGGTAAATAGTTGGAACGCCACCATAGTGCCAAGGGCTATGGTCATTCTTTACAGGTGCTAATATCTCCCGGTACATTTTCTTCACAGCATTCACTACAATTATACACTTTTGTACGATTAGATTGTCTCTCTGTCACATTAGACTCTAAATTCCCCGAAAGCTGGAACACATCTGTTTTGTTCCGTATTTTACCTCAGTATCTAGCATCTAGTAGGTGCTCAATAAATGTGTGTCTAATGAATGGCTTCATAAACAATTCTAGAAGGACACACATCCAATTTCTTTTTTTTTTTTTTTGGTTTGTCTCTTTTTTTCATTTGTTCTTTTG
>NW_027827536.1:0-272 GCF_054177405.1 Leptonychotes weddellii | reverse complement strand
TGGTTTTGCCTTCGCAGTCATCCTTCATTTTGTCCTGTCTTTGTCACTTTCACACCAGGTTGGCACTATTTCTTCTGGTATACAATTCTCTAAAAACCTTGTTGGTCTCTGGGCGCCTGGGTGGCTCAGTTGGTTAAGCGACTGCCTTCGGCTCAGGTCATGATCCTGGAGTCCCCGGATCGAGTCCCACATCGGGCTCCCTGCTCGGCAGGGAGTCTGCTTCTCCCTCTGACCCTCCCAACCCTCCCCCCTCTCATGTGCTCTCTCTCTCA
>NW_027827535.1:0-272 GCF_054177405.1 Leptonychotes weddellii | reverse complement strand
GTTGATGCAAAAGTTGAGTATTCATCCATTCTGATGGCTGAGTAATATTCCATTGTATATATGGACCACATCTTCTTTATCCATTCATCTGTTGAAGGGCATCCCAGCTCTTTCCACAGTTTGGCTATTGTGGACATTGCTGCTATGAACATTGGGATGCATATGGCCCTTCTTTTCACTACATCTGTGTCTTTGGGGTGAATACCCAGGAGTGCAATTGCTGGGTCATAGGGTAGCTCTATTTTTAAATTTTTGAGGAACCTCCACACTGT
>NW_027827534.1:0-272 GCF_054177405.1 Leptonychotes weddellii | reverse complement strand
TTTGATCCCTATCCAGCTGAATTCCTGAGAGGAGATGAAATCCGGGTCTCCTACTCCTCCGCCATCTTGCTCTGCCCCTGCAATATAATTTATTACTTAAATAGGTTAAAGGGGAAAAACAGACATGATCATCTTGTTAGGGTCTAAAACAGCATTTCACAAAGTTTAATATCCAGAAGTGAAAATAGTAATTTAGAAAACTTTAGTATGTTAGAAATAAAATGAAATTTCTTAACAAAAAAGTATCAGAAACCAATACTAATCCTCATAGT
>NW_027827533.1:0-272 GCF_054177405.1 Leptonychotes weddellii | reverse complement strand
TTGTAATGAGCGCCGGGCGATGCTTTAATTGTCTGTAATTACTCGAGGCAGGAATCGGCCAAATGAACAAGCACAAATGGACAACAGCCTTTTCCCTTTGAAACAGTGTGAGCTGATCGAATGTGGTTTATTCGCCCCAATTATGACTCGGTGCCTGAAAGGTGAGGGTGGGGGGTATTGATACTTGTTTAAAATTAAGGCATTTGTTTATTCTGCTGCAGTAGAATACATCTCAAGAAGGACCAAAGGATGGTTTCCATGTCCAGTCGGCA
>NW_027827532.1:0-272 GCF_054177405.1 Leptonychotes weddellii | reverse complement strand
TCACCAGGCTAACTCATCCTCCCACCCCATCCCCTCTAAAACCCTCAGTTTGTTTCTCAGAGTCCATAGTCTCTCATGGTTCGTCTCCCCTTCCAATTTCCCCCCCTTCATTTCTCCCTTCCCACTATCTTCTTTTTGTTTTAACATATAATGTATTATTTGTTTCAGAGGTATAGGTCTGTGATTCAACAGTCTTACACAATTCACAGCACTCAACATAGCACATACCCTCCCCCATGTCTATCACCCAGCCATCCCATCCCTCCCACCCC
>NW_027827531.1:0-272 GCF_054177405.1 Leptonychotes weddellii | reverse complement strand
GCTTTCTTTTCACTTCCATTTGTATAATAAATGCTTTTCCATCCCTTCACTTTCAATCTGCATGTGTCTTTATGTCTGAATGGAGTCTCTTGTAGGCAGCATATGGATGGGTCTTTCTTTTTTATCCATTCAATCACCCTATGTATTTTGATTGGAGCATTTAGTTCATTACACTCAAAGTAATTATTGATAGGCTCTATTTTTGTTACAGGTTTGTTTTAAGGTTGTTTTTGTAGTTCTTTGTTCCTTTACTCTGTTGCTCTCTTCTCTTT
>NW_027827530.1:0-272 GCF_054177405.1 Leptonychotes weddellii | reverse complement strand
TGCACGAACAATGAATCATGGAACACTTCATCTAGAACTAATGATGTAATGTATGGGGATTAACATAAGAATAAAAAAAAAAAAAAAAAAGGGCTGCCATGTTCCAGACACTGAGCAAGGCATTTCATGTCTCTTGTTCACAAAACCTTGTGAGACAGGTGCTTCTGCTCCATTTCACAAAGGAGATTGCTTCAGAGAGGTAAGCAGCTTATCTAAAGTGCCACAGATAGTAGGTGGTGAGGCTAATGTTAAACCTCAGGAGTGCCTGAGTC
>NW_027827529.1:0-272 GCF_054177405.1 Leptonychotes weddellii | reverse complement strand
ATTTTTATTACACTTTTGACCAGGTGCCCCAGGATTCTCACAGATAATGCTCAATTGAAAAGGAGCTCACAATCCAAAACTAAAAAGCACCCAGGAAAAAAAAACTGACCATGGACAAAACAGAGTAGACACTACAGAAGAGCAGGGATTAAACCCACTGTGAATTTTAAATAACAGACCTATGAGATACACTATAAATTTAAAATGATTACAGGCATGAAAGATGTTGCAAACAGACCTAAGCCCACTTGGCGATTCAGCAAATGTCAGGT
>NW_027827528.1:0-272 GCF_054177405.1 Leptonychotes weddellii | reverse complement strand
CTCCCTCTCCCACTCCGCCTGCTTGTGTTCCCTCTCTCCTGTCTCTCGCTGTCAAATAAATAAATAAAATCTTAAAAAAAAAAAAAATACTCATGCAAGCACTAGTTTTCTGCACTACCTTCCTGCAGACCCTGCAGCGAGGCTGGCGGGCAGGGTTTGTATGGCATGTTGATATTGCTATGGATATAAAACATTGAACATATTTTTAAAAAAGTACTCAGTTAAGGTGCTACCCTCAGAGAATCGGACTTAACTAATATGGGAGGTAGCCT
>NW_027827527.1:0-272 GCF_054177405.1 Leptonychotes weddellii | reverse complement strand
AGGGGGAGTGGAGGAGGGAGAAGCAGGCTTCCCGCTGAGCAGGGAGCCCGATGCGGGGCTCGATCCCAGGACGCTGGGATCATGACCTGAGCCGAAGGCAGACGCTTAACAACTGAGCCACCCAGGCGCCCCAGATGTATGGTTTTTATTTGTGCAGCGTGATGATCTTTAAGAACACATATGTCATGTTGTAGCAGAACTGACTATAAATTCTTTCTCTGACAGTGAGAAACCTACCTCCTGTTATCTACAATTTATTTACTTATTTAATT
>NW_027827526.1:0-2456 GCF_054177405.1 Leptonychotes weddellii | reverse complement strand
GAACAATCTCCAAGATATAACAAGTGAAAAATAATATAGGACAATATTAATAATATGCTCCCACTTTTGTAAAAAAAAAAGGGGGGGAGTGATAAATATACACATTTGTGCATGTACGTGTATAAGTTATTTCTAAAAGTATTCTTTTTTTTTTTAAGATTTTATTTATTTATTTGAGAGAGAGAGAATGAGAGAGAGCGCATGAGAGGGGGGAGGGTCAGAGGGAGAAGCCGACTCCCCGCCGAGCAGGGAGCCCGATGTGGGACTCGATCCCGGGACTCCGGGATCATGACCTGAGCCGAAGGCAGTCGCTTAACCAACTGAGCCACCCAGGCGCCCTCTAAAAGTATTCTTAAGAAATCGCTAACATGGGTTGCCCCTGGAGAAGGGGCTGGGTGTTGCAGGAGAATGGGGTCAGGTGAGAGGCATTAGCTACTTTTCTAATTTAAAAAGTACTTTTCAGGTGCCTGGGTGGCTCAGTTGGTTAAGCGACTGCCTTCGGCTCAGGTCATGATCCTGGAGTCCCGGGATCGAGTCCCGCATCGGGCTCCCTGCTCGGCAGGGAGTCTGCTTCTCCCTCTGACCCTCCCCCCTCTCATGTGCTCTCTCTCAAATAAATAAAATCTTAAAAAAAAAAAAAGTACTTTTCATTTTTTAACACTTTCAAGTGTGGCCCAGACCAGTAGTTAAGAACTAAACTTCTCGAGCTGACTCATGTTCATTGACAAATAGATGCTAGACACATTTCTGCTAAGTGGTAAAAGCATGGGGGTCGGAACACATTTTGAAATTATCTGCAAATTGGCAAGCATTAATGCTGTCCTTGGTGTCAAAGGAAATACACGCATTTCTCACTCCCAAACGAGAGCAACATTCCTATTTGGAGGTTCCCCAGGGGAACCTATGTTTATAACTAAACACATGTTTTCAAGGCCTACAGAGCTGCAGAGGAAATTCGACCCTCTAGAGCAGTGGCAGAGATAATCTGAAACAGCAGATCATCCAACCCTCATAATATTTTGTTTTGAAACGCACAATATTATTTTTAGAAGCAGTCCATTTATGTTCTTAATTATGTTTTGCTGAGGATCATAGACAAATTAAAGTGAATTTGTAGTCTCTGAGCACCACCCCCCAACAGAAGGTGGTAGGAAACATGGACCAGAAATATGCTTTGTGGTAAAGGAGATACTGATGACCTATAACTAGCTCAGGAGGTGGAGACTGTGGATTTTTATTTCACTTCCTGCCACCTCGTAGACATTGCGCCTTTGCCTTCGTACGACCTCTCCTCCAAAATCTTTCGGAGAGCATTCCATCTCCTTTTCCTTCCAGACCAAAGTTTAAAATAACAATGCCGATCTGCAAGAAGAGAAGAAATCATTAGCATCCTTTCTATTTAGAAAGTAAAAAGATTAGGGTGTTTTTCAATGAATACGTTCCACACGGACAGCTCCCTTATTCCTGCCTAGTGAAAGGTGCGTGTCCCCTAGACCCATTCGCCCAGGTAGACAGGAAAGCAAGTAGGGCAGCGGCCTTCAGTAGACACTGCTGCTGTTGTCTTTCAGGGCTTGTGGTGGTGGTGGCTGGCTGGGGAATAGGGCTCCTGGATAAAGCAAAAGCTGGAAAAGGCCAACATGAAATCTCTGTTCCCGACCACCGCTTACCTGCTGCCATCGCCCGGCACTTCTAGATAGGGGACCGTGTTTTCCTCACATGATGCCTTTAACAGAGATGGGGAACACAGCAGGGGCTGGGGATTTGGGTGAAAGTTAGGAAGAGTTAGTGAGTTCATTTTCCACAGGATAATTGGTGGGTCAGTAGGGTCCTGACGGGTCACATGGTGCATGTGGGTCATAACCTTTTAGCCAGTGAAAGAAACAAGCCATCCTTTCTATCCCTCTGAAAATCTTAATTCCCACCATATGTTTTACTGCCCGTGACACATTACAGATCATCGGTCTATTTTTTAAATGCCAGAAAACTGTATTTCTATTGTTCTTATCTTGAAACGTTTAACACTTCTAGTAGCAATAGAAAAGTTTTCTTTTTTATTTTTTTTTAAGTGCAAGGAACATGGAAGTGTATTGCATTTACTGTAATAGCTGTGTTCCCTTAACGTGGTATGTATATCCCTTCATTTTCACTCACTCAAGCAAAGTACTTCTTTAAAGAAACACGAGTATCCAGTAAAACCTAAGAAAATGCCCGACCTCACTCACAGTTGAAGAATGCACGTTAAGACAGCATTATTCACTTCTTAATCGCAGGAAACAAACTGAGTGTTGTTGGAGTGGGGGGTGGGGTGGGAGGGATGGGGTGACTGGGTGATAGACACTGGGGAGGGTATGTGCTCTGGTAAGCGCTGTGAATTGTGCAAGACTGTTGAATCTCAGATCTGTACCTCTGAAACAAATAATGCAATATATGTTAAGAAAAAAAAAGAAGAAGAAGGT
>NW_027827525.1:0-272 GCF_054177405.1 Leptonychotes weddellii | reverse complement strand
TGAGGGTTGCTGGAGTGGTGGGGGGTGGGAGGGATGGGATGGCTGGGTGATGGACACTGGGGAGGGTATGTGTTGTGGTGGGTGCTGTGTGTTGTGTAAGAGTGATGAATCACAGACCTGAACCCCTGAAACAAATAATACATTATATGTTAATAATAAATAAGTGAATAATAAATAATAAAACTAAATATATATATATTTTTTTTACTGTATTAAATTTCATCTCTGTAGGCCTTCCTTAAAGCTTCCACAGCAGGTGGCTCGTCAAATAT